>NW_027009907.1:0-37898 GCF_036934945.1 Oncorhynchus masou masou
TGTATTTAATGAAGAAAAATCCAAAAAATAAAAAATGGCAAATCCAAAAGGTGGAAGGAAAAAACACAAAAAGATCTAAAAAGAAACTCACCAAAACTAAACTAAAACAAAAAACAGAATACCACAAGAACGTTACCCGAATCGACAAGAGCACACAGAACACTAGGGCAGGGTGCTAACATACAAACACAGAGCACAGAACTGAGGGAAACAAAGGGTTTAAATACAATCAGGGGAAACGAGACACAGGTGCAAACATAATGGGGGTCAAGGGAAAACACAGGGACAAAAAGCACAATGGGGACATCTACTGACAAACAACTGGAACAACCCTGGCCAATCCTGACAGAATCCCCAGGAACGTTCCTGACGTTCCTACCAGCTCTCAGGGTGGAGGACCCTGAACTGACGAATGAGGTCAGGGTCCAGGATGTCTTTGGCAGGAACCCAGGAGCGCTCCTCAGGACCGTAGCCTTCCCAGTCCACCAGATACTGCCAGGACCGCTGCACCCGGCGGAATCCAGTATCCGGTGGACGGTATAAGCCGGCTGGCCTCCAATGACACGAGGCGGAGGGGGAGGTCTGTCTGCCGGGACAAGGGGAGAAAAACAACAGGTTTTAACAAAGACACATGAAATGTGGGATTAATCTTAAGGGATCTGGGTAAGTGTAGGCGATAAGAAACTGGGTTAACTCTCCTGGCAACCTTGAAGGGACCGATGTATTTTTGGGACAGCTTGCGAGACTCCACCCGTAGAGGTAAGTCTCTTGTGGAGAGCCAGACTCTCTGGCCGGGGCGCAGGGTAGGCCCGGGACGGCGACGTCTGTTGGCTTGTTGTTGATACCTCTGTGAGGAACGCATCAGATTAAGACGGGTCTTCCTCCACATAAGCCGACAGCGTCTGACGAATCTCAAGGCTGAAGGCACACTGACTTCTGCCTCCTGGTCCGGGAACAATGGAGGAGCATAGCCAAACTGACACTGTAAGGGACATACCAGTGGAGGAGGAGCGCAAGGTGTTGTGCGCGTATTCGGCCCAAACAATAAAGGATGACCATGTGGACGGGTTGTCACGAGTCATACATCGGAGGGTGGTTTCCAGCTCTTGATTCATCCTCTCTGTTTGGCCGTTGACTCGGATGGTACCCTGAAGATAGACTGGCAGAAGCCCCCATGAGTTGGCAGAAGGCCTTCCAAAACCTTGAGGCGAACTGGGGACCTCTGTCAGAAACCACATCTTGAGGAATGCCGAAGACTCGGAACACATGATTAATTACCAACTCAGCCGTTTCCTTGGCAGAAGGTAACTTAGTCAGAGGGACGAACCTGGCCGCCTTTGAAAACCTGTCGATTATGACTAGGATAGTAGTATTGCCATGGGATGGAGGAAGTCCAGTAATAAAGTCCAATGAGATATGGGACCAGGGTCTGTGGGGAACAGGTAAAGGGTGAAGGAGTCCTTGAGGGCGGAGGTGAGAAGATTTGCCCTGGCAGCACACGGGGCAGGCATTGACGAAAGTGGCAACGTCTTCTCTTATGGTAGGCCACCAGAACTTACGCTGGATGAACTCCAAGGTGCGACCTACGCCCGGATGACAGGTGAGGCGAGAGGAGTGCCCCCACAGAAGGACCTGAGTCCTCACTGCCTTGGGGACAAACAACCGATTGGCAGGGCCTCCTTTAGGGTCCGGTTCGCTAGCTTGAGCACGTCTCACGGTATCCTCAACTTGCCACGAGATCGGAGCCACAATCTTAGCAGCAGGAAGGACAGGCATGTCCGTGTCATCTCGAATGGCAGGAGCGTAGACTCGGACAGGGCATCCGGTTTGAGATTCTTCGACCCGGGCCGATAGGTGAGGATAAACTGGAATCGATTGAAGAAAAGAGACCATCTAGCTTGTCTAGAGTTCAATCGCTTCGCCTGCTGGATATACTCCAGATTTTTGTGGTCCGTAAGCACTTGAAACGGGTGAGAAGCCCTCGAGCCAGTGTCTCCATTCCTTCAATGCCATCTTAACCGCTAGGAGTTCACGATCCCCCACATCGTAGTTCCTCTCAGTCGGGGTAAGCCGGTGTGAGAAGAAAGCGCACGGATGAAGCTTCTTGTCTTCACCCCTCTGAGACAGGACAGCTCCGACACCAACCTCTGATGCGTCTACCTCCACCACAAATGGTTCATCCGTAGTCGGTAGTATCAGGATGGGAGCAGAGAGGATGCGCTGCTTGAGTCCTTGGAAGGCCGTCTCAGCTTCTCTTCCCCAAAAAAACCTTGCATTGCCACCTTTGGTTAAAGCTGAGAGAGGAGCTGCCACCAAACTGAAGTTCTTGATGAACTTGCGGTAAAAGTTTGTGAAGCCCAGGAAACGCTGAACATCCTTAACGGATTTGGGGTGGGCCAATCCGCTACCGCCCCTACCTTCCTAGGGTCCATTTGGATTCGACCGGGTTCCACTACAAATCCCAGGAATTGTACTCGGGATGAATGGAATTCACATTTTTCCGGCTTAACGTACAGATGGCTGTCCAGGAGGCGTTTGAGTACTTGTCTGACATGCTTAGTGTGTTCTTGAAGGGAGCTCGAAAAGATGAGGATGTCATCCAAGTAAACGAACACAAATATGTTAAGCATATCCCTAAGCACATCGTTTATGAGCGCTTGGAACACCGCTGGGGCGTTGGTCAGGCCGAAGGGCATCACCAAGTATTCATAGTGACCAGTAGGCGTGTTGAAAGCGGTCTTCCACTCGTCACCAGGTCTGATCCGCACAAGATGGTATGCGTTCCGCAGGTCAAGCTTAGTGAAAACAACTGCTTCCTGGAGCAGCTCAAGGCTGTGGCCATAAGGGGTAGCGGGTAACGGTTACGGACGGTTATGTCATTGAGTCCCCGGTAGTCGATGCAAGGACGTAACCCACCGTCTTTCTTGGCCACAAAGAAAACCTGCTCCCGCCGGGGAGGTGGATGGACGCATGAGGCCTGCTTCCAGAGAGTCCTTGATGTAGGTATCCATAGCAGCTCGTTCGGGTGGAGATAGGGAAAAGATCCGACCCCTGGGGGGGCAAGTGCCCGGAAACAGGTCGATGGGGCAATCGTAAGATCTATGGGGTGGTAGCATGGTGGCCCTCTGTTTGCTAAACACCAGTTTGAGGTCATGGTAACACTCGGGAACTCGGGTCAGGTCGATGGATTCTAAAGACTCGGGAGTAGAACTCGGGAATTCTGGAAAATACAAGTAGCTTGGCACGTAGGACCCCACTGCTTGATAGTGCCCACAGACCAGTCGATGTGAGGGTTATGGCTGTGAAGCCAGGGGGTATCCAAGGACGAGAGGGAACTCGGAACAGGAGATCAAATGAAAGTTCATCAATTCCTGGTGTTGTGAAACTGAAAGTCTCAAGGAGGTAGTGACATGAGTGACAAGTCCAGATCCCAAAGGGCTTCCATCCAATGTAGTAACCCTCATGGGGTCACTTAGAGGTTCAGAGGGAACGCCATTCTCCTTCGCCCAGACACCATCCATGAAGTTACCTGCGGCTCCAGAGTCTACCAAGGCTTGAAGGTGAAGCTTGTGGTTGTCCCAGGAGAGGGTGACTGGAATGAGCAGACGGGAGTTGGACGGATGGGAGGAGGTTATGTTTCCGTTACAGTTCCCCCCGGTCTGTACGGGACAGAGCGTTTCCCTGGAGCCCGGGACACGTGGAACGGAAATGGCCCGGTTTGCCGCAATATAGACAGCGCGCTCCCTCATCCGGCGGTCTCTCTCAGCCTGGGAGATGCGTCCAATCTGCATGGGTTCCGGTGGAGCCAGTGATGATAAAGGTGGGACTCGGAGCTGGGACTGATAGGGGCTAGAGGTCTACGGTTGAGTTCTCTCTCTCAGACGCTGGTCAATGCGTGAGGCCAACTTGATCAGGGACTCGAGATTGTCCGGTGGTTCCCGAGTGGCCAGTTCATCTTGGATAGTGTCGGAAAGGCCTTTCAGAAAGCACACCGTGAGCGCTCGTTGTTCCAGCCACTGCTGCTGCCACCGTGCGGAACTGGATGGCATAGTCCGTCACGCTGCGCCAACCTTGATGGAGAGTCAGGAGCTGTTTGGCTGAGTCAGAACCACTGCTTGGGCCTTGAAACACTCGTTTGAATTCCTCAGCAAAGGCAGAGTAGCTGGCACAGCAGGAACTATGGGCATCCCACACAGCAGTAGCCCAGGCCAGGGCTTTTTCCGACAGCAGGGTGATGATATATGCGATCTTAGACCGGTCGGTGGGAAACGACGAGGGTTGCAGCTCAAAGGAGAGAGAACATTGAGTGAGAAACCCTTTACAAGCACTTGGATCACCTGAGAACCGTTGGGGAGGTGGAAGACGAGGTTCAGCCAGGGGGTTAACTGCCATGGGTACGTGAACTTGAGGTACTGGGACGGAACTGTTGCCGGGGTAAGTCGATCAGACATTTGCTTAATGGAAGTCAGCATCTCCGACAGAAGATGAGAATGTCTTGCCATTAAGGCCTCTTGCTGAACCAGGGCGGCTTCGTGGGCGTTGGACAGTCTCCTGGTGGTGGGACAGCGTGGCAAAAAGGTCCTAAACTGGCTGCCTCTGGGTTCATTTTTGGCTCTGTGTTTCTGTCAGGACCCGGTTTCGAACCTGGGTCTCCGGGAGGAGAAACAGTCACTTAACCAACTGAGCCACGAATAGACAGCAGAACCCAGAAGATGAGGCAGACACAGCAGTACTTAAGACGGTGTATTTAATGAAGAAAAATCCTAAAAATAAAAAATGGCAAATCCAAAAGGTGGAAGGAAAAACACAAAAAGATCTAAACCAGTCTGCAAGGAGCTGCAAGTCTGCAAGGAGCTGCCAGTCTGCATGGAGCTGCCAATCTGCATGGAGCTGCCAGTCTGCATGGAGTTGCCAGTCTGCAAGGAGCTGCCAGTCTGCAAGGAGCTGCCAGTCTGCATGGAGCTGCCAGTCTGCATGGAGTTGCCAGTCTGCATGGAGTTGCCAGTCTGCAAGGAGCTGCCAGTCTGCAAGGAGCTGCCATTCTGCAAGGAGCTGCCAGTCTGCAAGAAGCCGCCAGAGCTGTCAATCTGCATGGAGCAGCCAGAGCCGCCAGTCAGCATGGATCAGCCAGAGCCGCCAGTCAGCATGGAGCAGCCAGAGCCGTCAGTCAGCATGAAGCAGCCAGAGCCGTCAGTCTGCCAGGATCCGCCAGTCAGCCAGACTCTTCCAGATCTACCAGTCAGCCAGACTCTTCCAGATCTGCCAGTCAGCCAGACTCTTCCAGATCTGCCCGTCAGCCAGACTCTTCCAGATCCGCCAGTCAGCCAGTCTCTTCCAGATCCGCCAGTCAGCCAGACTCTTCCAGATCCGCCAGTCAGCCAGACTCTTCCAGATCTGCCAGTCAGCCAGACTCTTCCAGATCTGCCAGTCAGCCAGACTCTTCCAGATCTGCTAGTCAGCCAGACTCTTCCAGATCTGCCAGTCAACCAGACCCTTCCAGATCTGCCAGCCGACCAGACTCTTCCAGATCTGCCAGTCGACCAGACTCTTCCAGATCCGCCAGTCAGCCAGGATCTGCCAGAACTGACAGCCAGCCAGGATCTGCCGGATTCAACTGCCTGGTTGGGCTTCCTCTCAGTGCTGGGCTTCCTTTCAGTGCTGGGCTTCCTCTCAGTGCTGGGCTTCCTCTGTTCCAAGCTGCCCCTCTGTCCCGAGCTGCCCCTCTGTCCCGAGCTGCCCCTCTGTCCCGAGCTGCCCCTCTGTCCCGAGCTGCCCCTCTGTCTCGAGCTGCCCTTCTGTCCCGAGCTGCCCCTCTGTCTCGAGCTGCCCCTCAGTCCAGTGGGGTTCTGGGTGAGGACTACTAGGCCATGGTCGGCGGCGAGGGTGGATTATCCCAGGACGCGTAGGGGAGGAACTATGACATTAATGGAGTGGGGTCCACGTCCCGAGCCGGAACCGCCACCATGGACAGACGCCCACCCTCCCTATGGTTTTGAGGTGCGTCCGGGTGTCCGCACCTTAGGGGGGGGGGGTTCTGTCACATCTTGGTCTTAGTATTTTGTGTTTTAGTTAATTAGTTGGTCAGGCCAGGGTGTGAAATGGGTTTATGTTATTGTGTTGTCGTATTGGGTTTTTGTAGGCATTGGGATTGTGGTTGATTAGGGGTGTGTTTAGTTTAGGTTTGGCTGCCTGAGGCGGTTCTCAATCAGAGTCAGGTGATTCTTGTTGTCTCTGATGGGGAACCGTATTTAGGTAGCCTGGGTTTCACTGTGTATTTCGTGGGTGATTCTGTGTAGTTCTGTCTCTGTGTAGTTTCACCAGATAGGCTGTAATTAGGTTTCACGTTCCGTTTTGTTGTTTTTGTATTTGTCTCAGTTATTTCATGTACCGCGATTCATTTCATTACAAGACATGAGTAACCACCACGCTGCATTTTGGTCCGACTTTCTTGCGACAAACGAAGAACGCCGTTACAGGTATTGTGTGTAGATTGATAATTTTTTGATGTTTTTAAAATACATTTGAAAATAAGGCTGTAACAAAATCTGTAAAGGGAAGGGCTCAGAATACTTTCCCGAATGCACTGTGATACAATGTCTGAGTAGCGTGCCGTGGTTCTGGGGCCTGGGCCTTCAGCGAAGTCCTACACAGTCCCACCCGAATTAATCCACCTCTTATTACCATCATTATGATGCCATGGCTCTAGACACTATACATTTAGACAGAAACGCAGTATAACCAGGCATTGTGTCACCTTGAAATTGACATTTTTATTCAGAGAATTGCAGGGGAAGAGTACAATACCTTTTCATTGTGCAGCTTCGTTGCCCTGCGCGCTTGTTCGTTGAGCTGTAGATCCACTCGGGTGTCCCCAAAAGTTTTCAAAAGCACCATTGCCTGTAAGTGCCCAGCCGTACTTTGGTGTCTCGTTGCTGCCTTGGTTAGACAACTCAGGTTTGCAAAGCCAGTGTGGCTCCAAACACCAAATCGATCACTTGCAAATAATAGGCATTCCCAGCAGTACAGTTTGCAGTGCTTCTCGGAGCCTGTGAGTCATTGATAGCGCCCATAATTGAAAGTGGCGAACGAACCCCTTTCCGCCTTGTGACAGGCTTTGTAGCGTCGGCGTCTACCTCTCCTGACAATGTCTAACTTTTCTTGAAAAGTTTGTCTTGAGAATGGCGTTATAATTATATCCTCGACCAAATCGATATATTCTCCTTCCGCCATTGTGGGTTGAAAAAACAGCTTAGTAGTACGCAAATTAATTTGTTGATCAATTTCAGTTTCCTAGTTCTGAGACCTGCCCATATAGGACCTGCCTCTCAATATTGGTAATCCAATCAAAAGACGTGCACGCAATACGCCTGCCAGCCAGCAGGCGTACAATAGCCAACTCTAAAGCTGATTGGTTGACACTAAATTTTAATTTCCATTCACTTTAAGCTACAAGCGCCCGCACTGTTGATTCTGAAGGCCTGAGGGCAGATTTTAGACCCCTGGCAACACATGATGGCTGAATATGATTGGATAAAATATCTAACAAAGACCAGCCCTCCAAATCTCAACCTGGGGCTGGAAGCAGTGCAACCAAGATGAACGCTATGAAATGAAGAGTGTAACTCTTACTCTGGGGAATAATTTAATACATATTTGTGGGAAAATATATTTAAAAAAAAATTATATTCTGATCATGTTTAGGCCAGCGGAGAAGGCCCACCACTGGAATTCTCCCATGTCTTTGTGGATGAATCTGTGCTTGAAATCTAACACTAGACGGAGGGACCACACTGTACAGATGAGGAAGGGGTATTATTTCCCCCAGAGTGAATCCATGTAAATTATGTGGTTTGTTAAGCCAAATTGACATTGAGTATTTTGTGTATATCAATGACAAAAAACACTATTCAATTTATTTCTCTCCCACTTTGTAACGCAACAAAATGTGGGGGGGGGAATAAATTAAAAAATCAAAGGGGGGTGAACACATGATAACTGTAGACCTACACTCACTATCTGTCAGGCACAGCGTAAACATGTCAAGAAAGGTCCATAGAACCGAAGTATGTGCCGACTGCAGTGCACCAGATCCGGGCTGGACCAGCATCAACAGGGGCGTTCTGGAACAAAATTATTTAGGCTATAATTTCAAATATTTCAAGGCTATACCCTACAAAGAAATACACTGTGTGAGCCCAACACACTATGAATCAAATGTATTTATAAAGCTCTTCTTACATCAGCTGACGTCACAAAGTGCTGTACAGAAACCCAGCCTAAAACCCCAAACCGCAAGCAATGCAGGTGTAGAAGCATGGCGGCTAGGAAAAACTCCCTAGAAAGGCCAGGACCTAGGAAGAAACCTAGAGAGGAACCAGGCTATGAGTGGTGGCCAGTCCTCTTCTGGCTGTGCCGGGTGGAGATTATAACAGAACATGGCCAAGATGTTCAAATATTCATAGATGACCAACAGGGTCAAATAATAATAATCACAGTGGTCGTCGAGGGTGCAACAGGTCAGCACCTCAGGAGTAAATGTCAGTTGGCTTCAGAGTATCTCTACCGCTCCTGCTGTCTCTAGAGGGTTGAGAACAGCAAGTCTGGGACAGGTCACACGTCTAGTGAACAGGTCAGGGTTCCATAGCCACAGCAGAACAGTTGAAACTGGAGCAGCAGCACGGCCAGGTGGACTGGGAACAGCAAGGAGTCATCTGGCCAGGTAGTCCAAGAACAATGAATTTAACTTTTAAGAGAACAGATTTTTGTTTATAAGTACTTTGATACAATGACACACTTACTGTAGCTAGCTACCCACCTCCTTCCTTTCTGTTAGCATGTGCACATAGTACACGTCATGCTTTCAGGATACATGTCTTTTCAGATTCCACTGAATTCCAGTGGACACTACATCACCGCACTCCCTCTCTTGCTCTAGGTCCACCTCATCTTTGTAATGTGCCTTGATTTTTCACCTGAGTGTTTTATCGGTTTCTTTATGAAAATATTTAGAGAACTCCATGACAGTAGATACAACAAGGGGCTATAGCAGCACACAAGTAGCCTTCAAATGCATGCTGGGCCGGGCATGCCCTGAACTCCTGAAGTGAAGTGAGGCTACTGGAACGCTACTGGAACAAAATTGAAGCAGGCGAGAAGGCCTATGCTCCAGCCTTTGAGAAACTCGCTCCATACTCCAGTCAAATTGGGCACGCTCTGCTCCTCACTCCACTCCAGCTCTGCTCACATACTCTGGTCAAGAGACAAGAGAGAATGTCAATACATTTCAATCAAAAATCTGTAATAGACCTTCCTAATATTAAACTGCATCCCCTTATGCCCTAAGAACAGCCTCAATTCGTTCAGGCATAGATTCTACAAGGTGTCGAAAGTGTTCCACATGGATGCTGGTCTATGTTGACTCCCACAGTTGTGCTAAATTGGCTGGATGTCCTTTGGGTGGTGGACCATTCTCCAAACATGGAAACTGTTGAGTGGGAAAAAGCCAGCAGCCTTGACACACTCAAACCAGGCGCCTGGCACCTACTAATATACCCCGTTCGAAAGCACTTAAAGCTGCAATATGTAGAAATCGCTCTGCCATTTACTGGTTTCTAAAATGTTAATCCTTCACCTAATTTCAGTTTGTGACAAAACAAGCATGTATAGTGTACCATCTAAACTGCTGTGAAATATATTTTGCATAACCACAAATTGCATTTTCACATACATACACAATCCATGTCCCAAGGCAAAAAAATAATAATAATACTTCCTTAACCGGTCTCCTCCCCTTCATCTGCACATTAACTGAACTAAATAACAGATGTCATAGGTTTCAGCTGGTCAGTCTGTCATGGAAAGAGCAGGTGTTCCTAATGTTTTATACAATGGGTGGGTCTAATCCTGAATGCTGATTGGTTAAAACCACATTCCAGCTGGGGTCTATTTAAGCAATAAAGCCAGAGGGAGTGTGGTATATAGCCAATATATCACTGCTAAGGGCTGCTTTTAGGCACAACGCGTTGCTGGATACAACCCTTAGCGTGGTATATTGGCAATATACCACAAACACCCGGAGGTGCCCTATTGCTAATATAAACTGGTTATCAATGTAATTAGAGCAGTAAAAATAAATGTTTTGTCATACCCATGGTATACGGTCTGATGTACCATGGCTTTCAGCCAATCAGCATTCAGGGCTCAAACCACCCAGTCTATAATCCACAATGTATACCGGTTGACTGCGCATCCATTGTTACATCAGCTCAGCCAAGCAATTTATAAACTTGATCACCACAATAAAAAGCATCTAGACATTATCTCATTTCTTTTAGACTAGTATTTAGTTTTCAACACACAGAGATTTGCATAAACCTTGCTGTCTGTCTCTGACATTTGCAACATTGTTTCAATATTTAAATGATCCTGCTGTCCCATAGTAATGAACGTGTCATGAGTTTGGACGAGCCAGGCATTCAGGTTTTTTCAGCCAGTCGAAATCATGATTCAGCTGGCATCATTTTTATGGATATGTACACAAAAAAAGTAAATTGAAAAAAGTCAAATGAAACACAGCTAATTTGCAGTCTTTCCAGCTTCAGTTTGAATTGATTGCCTAACTCTGTATTGTTGGCTAGTTCCTCCTGACAAGTGAGCACATTTTCTATGCCATGCAAAATTGATCCTCATTTGCTTATAGTTATGAATGTATCCAAAAAAATGGTACTTGAAAAAGGGCTAGATGTAATGATGATATAGATGTTGATATATGATGTTTAAAATATAGGTTTTGTGTTGATGCTAAAGCACTGCCTGGCCTACAGAACAGCCCACTTTATGTTGAAGAGTCCTCCACATCATCCACCCAGGTGGCACATGTAGAACAACAAGGAGACTCAAAGCACACAGGCAGTTAAACATGGACATGGCAGCTTTCAGAACAGTCTTCAGTGTGTTGGACATTAAACTATATACACCCCTCAGTTCCCGCTGACACGTGGATTTACCACACATGCAGATTTCAGATAAACAAAAGATTGTGCCACGTCTAGGAATACACCATTCCCTCGTCATCACCACCACATGTCCTTCAAAGGTTTGTGGAAAAGACTGTGATAACACATACAATATGTCTCCAGAGGGTGGTGCAGTCTGCCCAACATCACTGGGGGCAAACTACCTGCCCTCCAGGACACCTACAACACACAATGACACAAGAAGGTCAAAAAGATCATCAAGGACAACAACTACCCGAGCCACTGATCATCCAGAAGGCGAGGTCAGTACAGGTGCATGGGACCGAGAGATTGAAAAACATATTCTATCCCAAGGCCATCAGACTGTTAAATTCTGTTAAATACCCATCACTAGCACATTAGAGGCTGCTGCCCTATATACACACACAGACTTGGAATCACTGGCCACTTTAATAATGCAACACTGGTCACTTTAAGAATGTTGACATATTTGGGGCAAAAAAGTATTTAGTCAGCCACCAATTGTGGAAGTTCTCCCACTTAAAAATATGAGAGAGGCTTGTAATTTTCATCATAGCTACACTTCAACTATGACAGACAAAATGAGAAAAAAAATCCAGAAAATCACATTGTAGGATTTTTAATGAATTTATTTGCAAATTATGGTGGAAAATAAGTATTGGAATGGAACTGAAGTTTTTATGCACTTCTCTCTATTCTGACCTTGAACAGAATGGCACGTAATTCACCTGCTATTCTTTTGGGGTGGATATCTAATAAATGAAGGTGTGTCTACATATATGCCATATATTCCTTAATTCCCCCATCTTTACTTGCGAAGAAACCATGAATAAGGTCTAGCGACCCTATGGTTCCAAGTGGAAAAAGCATGTACTTTGTTTTTTCCAGATAGAAATGACACCATTCTCCATGCACTGTAATTTACAACTTGATAAGAGCTAGGTAAAGGAGTAATCCGTGTGGATAAGGGAATTGTAAATATAAATCAGACTTTTAGATCTGTTTTACCTTATAAATCGCTGGAGATTAACGTGAAACCAGTCATATGGCAGCAAACTGAAGCATATCCACATTCCCCACGGTAAAGTTTATGAAATGCTATTATGCAGAATTTATATTGTACGTCATTTAAACTTGCAATCTTGTATGTGTTAATTATAGGTAACCCTGGATTTCTGTCTCCTACTTTGTTAAATATTAGCCACTATCAGTATCGACTGTCAGAAAGCCCAATAACCACAGATATTCAACTGACAATTTAATATTAGTTCCCTTCAGTTGGTATAGGCTACATTATCATTCCATGTAATCCCATTGTTTTGTATACCTTAATTTGCTTCCTCTGTAGATGCCATCACAGATGTGTGGTTGTTGCTGAGGATCATTAGTAACGCTTGATAATATAGAAAGACTCATTTTCACAATGCATCAAACCACCGTTTTTCCTTTCGTGCGCAAAGGCTCTTCCAAACCTGTTTATGATTCAAAAATACTTTCCTAAACTAAAATAAATCTGCAAGATCAGACCAATTGGTGCTGAAACAGCAACAAATATGCATATATTTAGATAGGGATCAATGAAAGAAAGCTAATATTCTGAACCCATATTCCACAATATATTCTAGTCTGTAGACAAAAATTCAAACTAAAAAGTACACCGTATTTAATTAAAGGGATCGATTAAGATACATGTACTGAAAACCCTATTGAATGAAAACTACGCAAGAAAACCTGTTGGCCAGCAAGTTGGAGGGTTTTCAGCGGTGAATAAAATGTATTCAGAGCGACCAAGGTACCTACACCTACAGAGCACGTCATGTGATAATAAGGTAAGCCTGAATACCAAATACTGAGAAGTGCATAGGAAAGGTGCGTAGGAAAGCAATACATTCCCAAGTAGGATATGGCCCCCAAGAGAATCACTCAACCAAGTCACCCAACAGCTATACTTTAAGCTTATGTTCATACCATCTATGCCATTTATGAGCATAGTGATTGGCTGACAATACTAAATGTACAATATATAGAGGAAGAACCACACCATTTCAAACACATTAATGGCTCAATTTGGTTTTCCTTGAATTCATTGAAACTTAAAAATAATTCAAACAAGTTCACCTTGTACAATATTGACCTCCTTGGGCCAATGAACAACATTGCACCTCTGTGCCTTTTTAACATAATCTGGGATATTTACTGCTGTCCAACGGTATTTTCAATAAATACCTATATTTTCTTTGAGAACGTAACTTTTAAAATGTGTCCTGAGCTTAGTATCACATCATACCCCAAAGGTTGTATCATGATATCATTTGAGTCTTGGTAAACAAACATTGTACCGCCTCCAAATATGTTCAAATATCAGGTTGATCTTATGGACTGTCAGTTGCGAAGGGTTACATTGCTCCATCCCCCTCCCTCAGCTTTATACCAAAGCAAGTCGTTTTATCAACACATAGCTGTGTCCTTGTAAAGTGGCTGCATTTAGTTTGACGCTTGAGTCAACATGTTTGTATTTGCCAAGTCATTATGATGCACATGTACTGTTCACCAAGATAATCCCTCAAACCAATCACACAAGAATCAAACTAAAATGTCTCTAATCTAATTTGAGAACAGAACAAGATGTTTGCCAATGGTAAGTGTTATGTAGAGAGGATAAACAAGGCTTGTATACAACCTTGCTTACAGCTATTTTTTTTAAACACTTTTAAATTTCACCTTTATTTAACCAGGTGAGCTAGTTGAGAACAAGTTCTCTTTTGCAACTGCGACCAGGCCAAGATAAAGCATAGCAGTTCGACACACACACAGAGTTAGATGGAATGAACAAAACATAGTCAATAATACAGTAGGAAAAAAAGAAGAAAAAGTCTATATACAGTGAGTGCAAATTAGTTCAAATAAGGGAGTTAAGGCAATAAATAGGCCATGGTGGCGAAGTAATTACAATATGACAATTAAACACTGGAATGGTAGATGTGCAAAAGATGGATGTGCAAGTAGAGATACTGTAGTGCAAAAGGAGCAAAATAAATAAATACAGTATGGGGATTAGGCAGATAGCCCATCTGTATACAGCCCATCCATGAACAGGTGCAGTGATCTGTGAGCTGCTCTAACATGAGTGGTGTTACAGCTAGTGAAGGAGATGGGAATCTCCAGCTTCAGTGATTTTTGCAGTTCGTTCCAGTCAGTGGCAGCAGAGAACTGGAAGGCGACCAAAGGAGGAATTGGCTTTGGGCGTGACCAGTGAGATATACCTGCTGGAGCGTGTGCTACGAGTGTGTGCTGCTATGGTGACCAGCGAGCTGAGATAGTGCAGGGCATTACCTAGCAGAGACTTGTAGATAACCTGTAGCCAGTGGGTTTGGCGACGAGTATGAAGCGAGGGCCAGCCAACGAGAGCGTACAGGTCGCAGTGGTGGTTGAATATGGGGCTTTGGTGACAAAACAGATGGCTACATCCAGTTTGCTGAGTAGAGTGTTGGAGGCTATTTTATAGATGACATCGCCAAAATCAAGGATCGGTAGGATGGTCCGTTTTACGAGGGTATGTTTGGCAGCATGAGTGAAGGAAGCTTTGTTGTGAAATAGGAAGCCGATTCTAGATGTAATTTTTGAATGGTGATGCTTAATGTGAGTCTGGAAGGAGAGTTTACAGTCTAGCCAGACCCCTAGGTATTTGTAGTTATCCACGTATTCTAAGTCAGAGCCGTCCAGAGTATGCTGGATGGGCGGGCAGGTGCTGGCAATGATCGGTTGAATAGCATGCATTTAGTTTTATTTGCGTTTAAGAGCATTTGGAGGCCACGGAAGGAGAGTTGTATGGCATTGAAGCTCGTCTGGAAGTTAGTTAACACAGTGTCCAAAGAAGGGCCAGAAGTATACAGAATGGTCTCGTCTGCGTAGAGGTGCATCAGAGACTCACCAGCAGCAAGAGCGACATCATTGATGTATACAGAGAAGAGAGTCGGCCCGGGAATTGAACCCTGTGGCACCCCCATAGAGACTGCCAGAGGTCCGGACAACAGGTCCTCCGATTTGACACATGGAGCTCTATCAGAGAAGTAGTTGGTGAACCAGGCGAGGCAATCATTTGAGAAAACGTTTGACCTCTGTCATTGCAAACAAAGGGTATATGAGATAAATAAGTATTGAGATAAACTTTCCACCATAATTTGCAAATAAATTCATTAAAAATCCTACAATTGTCAGGATTTGGCCAGGGTTGTTCCGGGTTTTTTCACTAGATGCCCCCATTGTGCTTTTTGACCTTATGTTTTTTTCCCTTGATCCCCATTATTATTTGCACCTGTGCCTCCTTTTTCCCTGATTATATTTAAACCCTTTGTTTCCCTCAGTTCTGTGCTCTGTGTTTGTATGTTAGCACCCAGCCCTAGTGTTCTGTGTGCTCTTGTCGATTCCGGGTGACGCTCTTGTGGAATTCTGTTTTTTGTTTTTGTTCATTTTTTCTCTTGGGGCTTTTTTGTGCTTTACCTTCCACCTTTTGGATTTGCCATTTTTGTATTAGAAGGACTTTTTACTTTATTAAATACACCGTCTTAAGTACTGCTGTGTCTGCCTCATCTTCTGGGTTCTGCTGACTATTCGTGGCTCAGTTGGTTAAGTGACTGTTTCTCACTCCGGAGACCCAGGTTCGTAACCGGGTCCTGACAGAAACACAGAGCCAATAATGAACCCAGAGGCAGCCAGTTCCCAGGACCTTTTTGCCATGCTGTCCCACCACCAGGAGACTGTCCAATGCCACGAAGCCGCCCTGGTTCAGCAAGAGGCCTTAATGGCTAGACATTCTCATCTTCTGTCGGAGATGCTGACTTCCATTAAGCAAATATCTGATCGACTTACCCCGGCAACAGTTCCCGTCCCAGTACCTCAGATTCACGTACCCATGGCAGTTAACCCCCTGGCTGAACCTCGTCTTCCACCTCCCCAACGGTTCTCAGGTGATCCAAGTGCTTGTAAAGGGTTTCTCACCCAATGTTCTCTCTCCTTTGAGCTGCAACCCTCGTCGTTTCCCACCGACCGGTCTAAGATCGCATATATCATCACCCTGCTGTCGGAAAAAGCCCTGGCCTGGGCTACTGCTGTGTGGGATGCCCATAGTTCCTGCTGTGCCAGCTACTCTGCCTTTGCTGAGGAATTCAAACGAGTGTTTCAAGGCCCAAGCAGTGGTTCTGACTCAGCCAAACAGCTCCTGACTCTCCACCAAGGTTGGCGCAGCGTGACGGACTATGCCATCCAGTTCCGCACGGTGGCAGCAGCAAGTGGTTGGAACAACGAGGCGCTCACGGTGTGCTTTCTGAAAGGCCTTTCCGACACTATCCAAGATGAACTGGCCACTCGGGAACCACCGGACAATCTCGAGTCCCTGATCAAGTTGGCCTCACGCATTGACCAGCGTCTGAGAGAGAGAGAACTCAACCGTAGACCTCTAGCCCCTATCAGTCCCAGCTCCGAGTCCCCACCTTTATCCTCGCTGGCTCCACCGGAACCCATGCAGATTGGACGCATCTCCCAGGCTGAGAGAGACCGCCGGATGAGGGAGCGACGCTGTCTATATTGCGGCAACCCGGGCCATTTTCGTTCCACGTGTCCCGGGCTCCAGGGAAACGCTCTGTCCCGTACAGACCGGGTGGAACTGTAACGGGAAACATAACCTCCTCCCATCCGTCCAACTCCCGTCTGCTCATTCCAGTCACCCTCTCCTGGGACAACCACAAGCTTCACCTTCAAGCCTTGGTAGACTCTGGAGCCGCAGGTAACTTCATGGATGGTGTCTGGGCGAAGGAGAATGGCGTTCCCTCTGAACCTCTAAGTGACCCCATGAGGGTTACTACATTGGATGGAAGCCCTTTGGGATCTGGACTTGTCACTCATGTCACTACCTCCTTGCGACTATCAGTTTCACAACACCAGGAATTGATGAACTTTCATTTGATCTCCTGTTCCGAGTTCCCTCTCGTCCTTGGATACCCCTGGCTTCACAGCCATAACCCTCACATCGACTGGTCTGTGGGCACTATCAAGCAGTGGGGTCCTACGTGCCAAGCTACTTGTATTTTCCAGAATTCCCCGAGTTCTACTCCCGAGTCTTTAGAATCCATCGACCTGACCCGAGTCCCCGAGTGTTACCATGACCTCAAACTGGTGTTTAGCAAACAGAGGGCCACCATGCTACCACCCCATAGACCTTATGATTGCCCCATCGACCTGTTTCCGGGCACTTGCCCCCCAGGGGTCGGATCTTTTCCCTATCTCCCCCGAACGAGCTGCTATGGATACCTACATCAAGGACGCTCTGGAAGCAGGCCTCATGCGTCCATCCACCTCCCCGGAGGGAGCAGGGTTTTTCTTTGTGGCCAAGAAAGACGGTGGATTACGTCCTTGCATCGACTACCGGGGACTCAATGCCATAACCGTCCGTAACCGTTACCCGCTACCCCTTATGGCCACAGCCTTCGAGCTGCTCCAGGAAGCAGTTGTTTTCACTAAGCTTGACCTGCGGAACGCATACCATCTTGTGCGGATCAGACCTGGTGACGAGTGGAAGACCGCTTTCAACACGCCTACTGGTCACTATGAATACTTGGTGATGCCCTTCGGCCTGACCAACGCCCCAGCGGTGTTCCAAGCGCTCATAAACGATGTGCTTAGGGATATGCTTAACATATTTGTGTTCGTTTACTTGGATGACATCCTCATCTTTTCGAGCTCCCTTCAAGAACACACTAAGCATGTCAGACAAGTACTCAAACGCCTCCTAGACAGCCATCTGTACGTTAAGCCGGAAAAATGTGAATTCCATTCATCCCAGTACAATTCCTGGGATTTGTAGTGGAACCCGGTCGAGTCCAAATGGACCCCAGGAAGGTAGGGGCGGTAGCGGATTGGCCCACCCCAAATCCGTTAAGGAAGTTCAGCGTTTCCTGGGCTTCACAAACTTTTACCACAAGTTCATCAAGAACTTCAGTTTGGTGGCAGCCCCTCTCTCAGCTTTAACCAAGGGTGGCAATGCAAGGTTTTTGTGGGGAAGAGAAGCTGAGACGGCCTTCCAAGGACTCAAGCAGCGCGTCCTCTCTGCTCCCATCCTGATACTACCGACTACGGATGAACCATTTGTGGTGGAGGTAGACGCATCAGAGGTTGGTGTTGGAGCTGTCCTGTCTCAGAGGGGTGAAGACAAGAAGCTTCATCCGTGCGCTTTCTTCTCACACCGGCTTACCCCGGCTGAGAGGAACTACGATGTGGGGGATCGTGAACTCCTAGCGGTTAAGATGGCATTGAAGGAATGGAGACACTGGCTCGAGGGGGCTTCTCACCCGTTTCAAGTGCTTACGGACCACAAAAATCTGGAGTATATCCAGCAGGCGAGCGGTTGAACTCTAGACAAGCTAGATGGTCTCTTTTCTTCAATCGATTCCAGTTTATCCTCACCTATCGGCCCGGGTCGAAGAATCTCAAACCGGATGCCCTGTCCCGAGTCTACGCTCCTGCCATTCGAGATGACACGGACATGCCTGTCCTTCCTGCTGCTAAGATTGTGGCTCCGATCTCGTGGCAAGTTGAGGATACCGTGAGACGAGCTCAAGCTATCGAACCGGACCCGAAAGGAGGTCCTGCCAATCGGTTGTTTGTCCCCAAGGCAGTGAGGACTCAGGTCCTTCTGTGGGGGCACTCCTCTCGCCTCACCTGTCACCCGGGCGTAGGTCGCACCTTGGAGTTCATCCAGCGTAAGTTCTGGTGGCCTACCATAAGAGAAGACGTTGCCACTTTCGTCAATGCCTGCCCCGTGTGCTGCCAGGGCAAATCTTCTCACCTCCGCCCTCAAGGACTCCTTCACCCTTTACCTGTTCCCCACAGACCCTGGTCCCATATCTCATTGGACTTTATTACTGGACTTCCTCCATCCCATGGCAATACTACTATCCTAGTCATAATCGACAGGTTTTCTAAGGCGGCCAGGTTCGTCCCTCTGACTAAGTTACCTTCTGCCAAGGAAACGGCTGAGTTGGTAATTAATCATGTGTTCCGAGTCTTCGGCATTCCTCAAGATATGGTTTCTGACAGAGGTCCCCAGTTCGCCTCAAGGTTTTGGAAGGCCTTCTGCCAACTCATGGGGGCTTCTGCCAGTCTATCTTCAGGGTACCATCCGGAGTCCAACGGCCAAACAGAGAGGATGAATCAAGAGCTGGAAACCACCCTCCGATGTATGACTCGTGACAACCCGTCCACATGGTCATCCTTTATTGTTTGGGCCGAATACGCGCACAACACCTTGCGCTCCTCCTCCACTGGTATGTCCCCGCACGAGTGTCAGTTTGGCTATGCTCCTCCATTGTTCCCGGACCAGGAGGCAGAAGTCAGAGTGCCTTCAGCCTTGAAGTTCGTCAGACGCTGTCGGCTTATGTGGAGGAAGACCCGTCTTAATCTTATGCGTTCCTCACAGAGGTACCAACAACAAGCCAACAGACGTCGCCGTCCCGGGCCTACCCTGCACCCCGGCCAGAGAGTCTGGCTCTCCACAAGAGACTTACCACTACGGGTGGAGTCTCGCAAGCTGTCCCAAAAATACATCGGTCCCTTTAAGGTTGCCAGGAGAGTTAACCCAGTTTCTTATCGCCTACACTTACCCAGATCCCTTAAGATTAATCCCACATTTCACATTTCCTTGTTAAAACCTGTTGTTTTTCTCCCCTTGTCCCGGCAGACAGACCTCCCCCTCCGCCTCGTGTCATTGGAGGCCAGCCGGCTTATACCGTCCATCGGATACTGGATTCCCGCCGGGTGCAGCGGTCCTGGCAGTATCTGGTGGACTGGGAAGGCTACGGTCCTGAGGAGCGCTCCTGGGTTCCTGCCAAAGACATACTGGACCCTGACCTCATTCGTCAGTTCAGGGCCCTCCACCCCGAGAGAGCTGGTAGGAACATCAGGAGCCGTTCTAGGGGGGGGGTTCTGTCAGGATTTGGCCAGGGTTGTTCTGGGTTTTTTCACTAGATGCCCCCATTGTGCTTTTTGACCTTATGTTTTTTTCCCTTGATCCCCATTATTATTTGCACCTGTGCATCGTTTCCCCTGATTATATTTAAACCCTTTGTTTCCCTCAGTTCTGTGCTCTGTGTTTGTATGTTAGCATCCAGCCCTAGTGTTCTGTGTGCTCTTGTCGATTCCAGGTGACGCTCTTGTGGAATTCTGTTTTTTGTTTTTGTTCATTTTTTGTGAGTATCTCTTGGGGCTTTTTTGTGCTTTACCTTCCACCTTTTGGATTTGCCATTTTTGTATTAGAAGGACTTTTTACTTTATTAAATACACCGTCTTAAGTACTGCTGTGTCTGCCTCATCTTCTGGGTTCTGCTGACTATTCATGGCTCAGTTGGTTAAGTGACTGTTTCTCACTCTTGGAGACCCAGGTTCGTAACCGGGTCCTGACAACAATGTGATTTTCTGGATTTTTTTCCCCCTCATTTTGTCTGTCATAGTTGAAGTGTACCTATGATGAAAATTACAAGCCTCTCATCTTTTTAAATGGGAGAACTTGCACATTTGGTGGCTGACTAAATACTTTTTTGCCCCACTGTATGTCCGTTACGTTTATGGGGGGTAAATTAAGGAACACGTCTTCTTCTGCAAACCACTGGAAACCAGGACAACAGGAGAGGTTATTTTTAAAGTACTGGACAGCTTTGTGACATCAAATGGACTTTGGTGGTCAAGATGTTTTGGTATCTGTACTGATGGCGCAAAAGCCATGACAGGGAGACATAGTGGAATAGTAATGAGTGTGCAAGCAGTTGCTCCCGACGTCACTTGGGTACACTGCAGCATCCACTGTGGGATTCTGTGTTTTACATTATAGCCATTACCATATATAAGATTAAACATTATCTGATGTTGGCTGTGTAAGGTATCTGCATTTGTGCACTTGAGCATCATCATGAGATTAACCAACTGCTTGCTACATCTACTTGCCTGTTTGTGTGTGTGACAAGAACTGAGTAACATGGTGTGACCTGCATGTTGTAAAACTGTAGATAACAGCCCAGCAGATGCTTTGTCCTTGTGTTTGTATGTGACATTATTGAGCACATGGTGTGACTTGCTGTATCTTATAAAGTTGTGGTTAATCAGGTATAGGGAGGGGTGGTCATCACGAGGTTTAACTGAGATGGAAAAATACTGAACAACACAATAGCAGGAACTGAGCAACTGTTATAACTAGGGGGTGATCCCAGAACAGTGAGAATCTATACATTGACAGAGGGTGGACTCCAAGAAGCGCCAATAGGCGGGGACCAGCATGAGCGCCTGTGATAGGCTGAGCAAGTCTAAACCATGCTTAGCCTCCACTGTGATAGACATAGTTCCAACCCGCCTGTTGGCCTATCACAGCTGTTTTCTTACATCCTGTCACTTCTCTGTTCTGCCCTGCGTGGTATTACAGTGATCCCGTATATACGAAAGTTGCATTTACTATTTAATGCTTAGCTAATAAAAGTACAGAGAGTACAATCAGTGACTCAGTGTTATAACTTGTTCTGATACCAGATATGAATTGACGCAACCCTAACAATTGGTGACCCCCGACGTGATCTGGTAGAAGGTCTTCGTTGGAGAATGTCCGGCCGATTGGCCATTGCTGTCATCGGACGGTGTTTCTCACAAAAAGACCAGTCTACTAAAAAGGTAAGCAGATACCTATTGTAATAACTGAAATTCTGCACATTGGCGTTATCCAAATTCATTTTGTGAGAGCACCTGTTTGATGTAAGTTACTAAATTTAAACTATTATGACGTGTGAGATTGGAAAATAGTTGAGAAAGAAATATCTCCATTGGCAACTGCAATTTTATTATTGATCAACAATACTTAATGATGCATTGTGTATGAGATGTACTAGTATGCCTGGCTAGTAGGTGGTAACAGAGGACACTTACTACATGTATGAGTGGTGGGTAACGGGTGTCCACCAAAGTGTGAATGGATAGTCTGGGACTACATGTATGATTCATTCTAGTTGATTATAAAAGTGTGACTGGATTAGTCTGGGACTATACGTATGAGTGGTGGGTAACGAATGACCACCAAAGTGTGAATGGAAAGCCATATGATGCGAATGCGATGTACTAGGTAGTAGCTAAGTGTGAGTGACAGATAATTAACATTTATTTGAATACTTTGACTTGAGACCGGTTTAGCCCTATGGAGAGGGTCTCTTTAAGGTTCTAACAAAGCATAGGTGTGTGTGGAGTACATCGGGTAGTAAAGTCGGCGCACTGACTACCAAGTTTGAGGCATTAAGTTGTTCTAACATGGTAACAAGGAACACGTGAGTCATATGGAGTGATTGTATTTTTTATTTTGTACATTTGATATTGAAGTAAGGGACTACTTATTATCCTAGAGGACCCACAGTGCATAATTTACTTCTTACTTTAGACCTAATTGGGGGCCGGTTTAGCCGTATGGAAAGGGTACCACTTGGGTTTGAGTAAAGGCATAGGTTGTTGACAGTATTGTAGTGTAAATAAAATGTCGCTGGAAATAGAAAAGGTGTTGAAAACGCTGAAGTCCACTCTAGAAGTGAATGGAGGCAAAGAGGGTAAGGAGTGGAAGAGACGGGGGGAGA
Organism: Oncorhynchus masou masou; assembly: GCF_036934945.1. Classification (NCBI taxonomy): domain Eukaryota; kingdom Metazoa; phylum Chordata; class Actinopteri; order Salmoniformes; family Salmonidae; genus Oncorhynchus; species Oncorhynchus masou. The sequence goes on from NW_027009907.1 coordinate 22,646, forward strand.
AGCTGTACAGAGAATGGACAGAAGGCGGGGCCATTGCATCTCCTACTGGTCTGCTTACTGGCGTGAATGAAGATTTATGTGTGTATGGTGTAAGTTGAAGCTTACTGGCGTGAATGAAGATTTGTGAGACTCAAATCGTGTGCACGAAATACGCTTGATATTCAGTCGGGGACTAATATCGGTATGAATGAGGTCGGGGACCTTCAGATGAGATGTCTGAGTTGTATTAATTTGAGCCTGCCAAGCGAGTGTGGTACATCAGGTATTACAGTTGGAGCTGGTACCAGTGAGAATGTTTAAAAAGTCACAGACTTGCAAATGAGACATTTGCACAGAGTTATATCAGTGCAGGAATATTGAGGGGGTGTGCATGACTATTGGGGAAATGTGTTAAACTCTATTAACGTAAAAAATTCTGTGTGTAGATTCATATTATGAGGTTTGAACTACACTAATATTGTAGAATTACATAATCAACATCTGAACATACTTATGTTAAACATTAATTGAGCCACTGAGTAATAGATAAGATATACACTGGGTACGGGAGATGGGGTGACGGGTGTGGTCGACATAAGACGGGAGGGGTGTTCTAACCAAGTCAAGTGAATAAACGTATAGCAGATAACAAACCGATATCACCCCATCATGGAATGCTTATGAATGCGAATACATGGAAATAGTCAGGGACTATTAGGGGTAAATTACCATATGATAACGAATGCAATGTACTAGATAGGTCAGGGACCTGTTGGTTTGCATGTGGGTGGGTCGGTGTACCTACTAGTGTGAGGGAACGGAAATATAACAGATAAATACAGGTCAGGGTACTAATACCATGTGTTAATGACCTAAGGGGTCAAAGAAGTGTCGGGGACACAGTTCATATGGAATAATTTACCTAGCGTATGATAGTACATTGAATATTCCAGTCAGGAACTGAATATTCCTAGGGGACCCACATTGCAGGATTGAGTGTGCTGAGAAATAAGGTAGATTTATTTTGTTCTTTTAATTCATTTACACAAGTACTTCCCGGTTATTGATTTTGGTTTGATTGTTCAGATAACACAATTGAAATTAAACAGGAGGTTAAGGTATACTAACATGAATCTGTTTTAATTATGGGGAACAATGAAAGGCCCGCAAAGTGGATTGCTGGCTGAGTTTATTTTATATTAAAAGGGACAGTGTACGTTTATCACTGAAGCATTTTGGAGAGACTGTTTGAAGAGAGACTGAATGGGTTTTTAGATATAACCATTAAGGCAATTTAAAACTAATGATTTGATAGATACAATTGAATTATTATAACTATTAGGTTTTATTTGTAGTAAACATTTTCATGTTCCCAGAGACAAGATATCTTAAAGGGGTACACTCACATATGGAATATTAGGAGTTTTATTTTCTGAGTATTAATTAAGCAAGTGATTTTTTTGGGGGGTGCCATTTGAATAATGAATTTGTGGGCATGGGTAATAGTGTTTTTTTAAGGTAAATGTCATGACTTCTGCCGAAGTCGTTGCCTCCTTGTTCGGGCGGTGCTCGGCGTTCGACGTCACTGGTCTTCTAACCATCATTGATCCATTTTTCATTTTCCATTGATTTTGTCTTGTCTTCCCACACACCTGTTTTCAATCCCATTCATTACCTGTTGTGTATTTAACCCTCTGTTTCCCCTCATGTCTTTGTCAGAGATTGTTTTATTGTCAGTGTAGTTTGATTGTTGTATAGGTGCGCGTCGGGTCCTCGTACCCATGTTTGTTTGTTGTGTACATTTTAGTGTGATGCAGCATACTAGGTGGACTTTATTAAAAGACTCCATTTTACACTCCTTTTGACTCTCCTGCGCCTGACTTCCCTGCCACCTATACACCTATGCCTGACAGAATCTCTGACCAAAATATGAAGTCAGCAGGAGAGGACACTATGCCCATGGAGTTGGAGGATCGCATTGTCCAAAAAATGGATCGCTGGGAGAGAAGGGGAGTTTCTCCAGCGCCACCACCACCACAACCGGAATCTCCCGTGAACGTTTTTACCTCTCCGGAATCGAGGATCCATTTATCCCTACCCACGGGATACAACGGAAATACTGCCGGCTGCCAGGGTTTCCTCCTTAAGCTGAACTTATATCTAGCCACAGTCTCCCCAGTACCATCTGACCGTGAGAAGATTTACGCCCTCGTCTCATGCCTCACCGGGAAAGCCCTGGAATGGGCCAGAGCTGTGTGTAGAAGGGAGGATGCGATGTTGGATCATTTTGAGGAGTTCACCCGCCAATTCCGGGTCGTATTCGATCACCCACCTGAAGGCAAAGCAGCGGGTGAGCGCCTCTATCATCTGAGGCAGGAGACGAGGAGTGCACAGGATTTTGCTTTGGAGTTTAGGACCTTGGCTGCCGGCGCTGGATGGAGCGACAGGGCCCTGATCGACCATTACCGTTGTAGTCTACGCGAGGACGTCCGTCGGGAGCTGGCCTGTAGAGACACCACCCTCACCTTCGACCAGCTGGTGGACATGTCCATCAAGCTGGACAACATGCTGGCTACTCGTGGACGTCTAGATCGGGGTCTGGTTGTTCCATCCTCCCGCACCCTCTCTCCCGAACCTATGGAATTGGGAGGGATGGTGCCCCGGGAGACCGGAGGGGGTTCCCGCTCGAGCACCATTCATGGTTGCAGAGGGCACACTGCTTGTCGGTGCCGGGTTGGTTCCTCTGGGAATAGAGAGGGCAGGCAGGGCATTCTGGCGTCACCCCAGGTGAGTAGGCACCATTCTCATCCAGAGCCCTCTGCTGCACTGTTTGTCTCTGTCTCTTTTCCTGATTTTTCACTGCATTCCCAGTATAATGCGCTAGTAGATTCATGTGCGGCTGGGAATTTCATTAATAAAAGTCTAGCTCATAGTTTAGGGATCCCTATTGTTCCTCTAGATATGCCTTTCCCTATTCATGCCTTAGATAGTCAACCATTAGGGTCAGGGTTTATCAGGGAGGTAACCGCACCTTTGTGTATGATAACGCAGGAGGGTCACAAGGAGAAGATTCGTCTTTTTCTCCTGCGTATTCTGTGGTGCTAGGCCTACCCTGGTTAGTTGGTCATAACCCCACTGTTTCTTGGCCACAGAGGGCTCTCACGGGGTGGTCGTGAGAATGCTCAGGTAGGTGTTTAGGGGTTTCCGTTGGTGCTACTACGGTGGAAAGTCCAGACCAGGTCTCCACCGTGCGCATTCCCCCCGAATATGCCGATTTGGCTCTCGCCTTCTGTAAAAAGAAGGCGACTCAATTTACCACCCCATCGAGGGGGGGATTGTGCGATAGATCTCCTGGTAGACGCTGCATTTCCCAAGAGTCACGTGTATCCCATGTCGCAAGCGGAGACAGAGGCTATGGAGACATATGTCTCTGAATCCCTGCATCAGGGGTTCATTCAGCCATCCATTTCACCCGTCTCTTCGAGTTTCTTTTTTGGGGAAAAAATAGGATGGCGGTTTACGCTCGTGCATGGATTATCAAGGTCTTAATATAATCACAGTGAAGTATAGTTACCCGTTACCTCTGATCAATACGGTTATTGAGTTAATGCACGGGGCACGTTTTTTCACAAAATTGGATCTCAGGAGTGCGTACAATCTGATGCGTATTCGGAAGGGTGATGAGTGGAAGACGGCATTTAGCACCACCTCAGGTCATTATGAGTACCTGGTTATGCCATATAGGTTGATGAATGCTCCATCAGTTTTCCAATCATTTGTAGATGAGATCTTCAGGGACCTGCACGGGCAGGGTGTAGTGGTGTATATCGATGATATTCTGATATACTCTGCTACACGCGCCGAGCATGTGTCCCTGGTGCGCAGGGTGCTTGGTCGCCTGTTGGAGCATGATCTATATGTCAAGGCTGAGAAATGGTTGTACTTCCAACAATCCATCTGCTTCCTAGGGCATCGGATTTCCACTTCAGGAGTGGAGATGGAGTGCGACCGCATTACAGCCGTGCCTAAATCGCCGACTCCAAACACGGTAAATGAGTTGCAGCGTTTTTTGGGGTTTTCCAATTACTACCGGAGGTTTATCCGGGGTTTTGGTCAGGTGGCAGCTCCCATTACCTCACTGCTAAAGGGGGGCCCGGTGCGCTTGCAGTGGTCGGCTGAGGCGAACAGAACTTTTGAGCACCTGAAGACTCTGTTTACCTCGGTGCCTGTTCTGGCTCATCCGGATCCTTCTTTGCCATTCATAGTGGAGGTGGACGCATCCGAAGCTGGGATAGGAGCAGTACTCTCTCAGCGTTCGAGTACGCCACTGAAGCTTCGCCCCTGTGCTTTCTTTTCGAAGAAGCTCAGCCCGGCGGAGCGAAAATATGATGTGGGGAACCGAGAGCTGTTAGCTGTCGTAGAAGGTGTGGAGGCATTGGCTTGAGGGGGCTAAACACCCTTTTCTCATCTGGACTGACCACCGCAATCTGGAGTACATCCGGCAGGCGAAGAGATTGAATCCTCGCCAGGCAAGGTGGGCCATGTTTTTCACTCGTTTTGTGTTTACTCTTTCTCACAGACCAGGCTCCCAGAACATTAAGGCAGACGCATTGTCTCGGCTGTATGACACAGAGGAGCGATCCATGGATCCCACTCCCATACTCCCAGCTTCGTGTCTGGTGGCGCCTGTAGTGTGGGAGCTGGACACGGACATTGAGCGGGCGTCACGTGCAGAGCCCTCTCCCCCTGAGTGTCCAGCTGGTCGTCTGTACGTTCCATCTGCTGTCCACGACCGCTTGATATATTGGGCTCACACGTCACCCTCCTCTGGTCATCCTGGGATAGGTCGGACGATGCGCTATCTTGAAGGGAGGTACTGGTGGTCCACTTTAGCTAAGGACGTGAGGATTTATGTTTCTTCCTGCTTGGTGTGCGCCCAGTGCAAGGCTCCTAGACACCTGCCCAGAGGTAAGCTACAACCTCTACCCGTTCCTCAACGGCCGTGGTCGCACCTGTCTGTGGATTTTTTGACTGATCTTCCACCTTCACAGGGTTACACCACGATCCTGGTCGTTGTGGATCGGTTTTCAAAGTCCTGTCGTCTCATCCCTTTGCCCGGTCTCCCTACGGCCTTACAAACTGCAGATGCCCTGTTTACACACGTTTTCCGGCACTATGGGGTGCCTGAGGATATAGTGTCTGATCGGGGTCCCCAGTTCACATCAAGGGTCTGGAAGGCATTCATGGAGCGTCTGGGGATCTCGGTTAGTCTTACCTCAGGTTTTCACCCCGAGAGTAATGGGCAGGTGGAGAGAGTTAACCAGGATGTGGGTAGGTTTCTGCGGTCTTATTGCCAGGATCAGCCGGGGGAGTGGGCAAAGTTCGTGCCCTGGGCAGAGATGGCTCAGAACTCGCTACGTCACTCCTCCACTAATCTTACTCCCTTTCAATGTGTATTAGGGTATCAGCCGGTTCTGGCTCCTTGGCATCAGAGCCAGACCGAGGCCCCTGCGGTGGACAATTGGTTTCGGCACGCTGAGGAAACCTGGGAGGCAGCCCACGTCCACCTTCAGTGTGCCGTAAGGCGCCAGAAAATTGGCGCAGACCGTCGCCGCAGTGAGGCCCCAGTGTTCGCACCAGGGGACAGGGTTTGGCTCTCGACCCGAAACCTGCCCCTTCGCCTGCTCTGCCGGAAGCTGGGTCCGCGGTTTGTGGGGCCGTTTAAAGTCCTGAGGAGAGTGAACGAGGTATGCTATAGGTTACAACTGCCCACTCATTACCGTATTAACCCCTCGTTCCATGTGTCTCTCCTCAGGCCAATGGTGGCTGGCCCGCTCCAGGAGGCTGAAGTGCGTGATGTTCCTCCGCCTCCTCTAGACATCGAGGGGTTCCAGGCGTACTCTGTTCGATCCATTTTGGATTCAAGACGTCGGGCGAGGGCCTTCAGTACCTCGTGGACTGGGAGGGGTGCGGGCCGGAGGAGAGATGCTGGGTTCCGGTGGAGGACGTGTTAGATCCTTCCATGTTATCAGAATTCCACCGTCTCCATCCGGATCGCCCTGCGACCTCGCCCTCCGGGTCGTCCCTGAGGCCGGTGTCGACACGCGGCTGGAGGGTACTGTCACGACTTCTGCCGAAGTCGTTGCCTCTCCTTGTTCGGGCGGTGCTCGGCATTCAACGTCACCGGGGTACTGTCACGACTTCTGCCGAAGTCGTTGCCTCTCCTTGTTCGGGCGGTGCTCGGCATTCAACGTCACCGGTCTTCTAGCCATCATTGATCCATTTTTCATTTTCCATTGGTTTTGTCTTGTCTTCCCACACACCTGTTTTCAATCCCATTCATTACCTGTTGTGTATTTAACCATCTGTTTCCCCTCATGTCTTTGTCAGAGATTGTTTTATTGTCAGTGTAGTTTGATTGTTGTATAGGTGCGCGTCGGGTCCTCGTACCCATGTTTGTTTGTTTGTGTACATTTTAGTGTGATGGAGCATACTAGGTGGACTTTATTAAGGAGCAACTCTGATGCAATGGTGTGTGTCATTCTTACCAAATTCCAATGAGCAATTTGAATAGACCACCTAGGTGCCTCCTCCATAAGGTTAGGGAAAACTTTCCTTAAATGAAATAGCCTAATTCGCTTAGTACTGTCTATAAAGAAATACAATTCAAATAATAAATAAATAATTGTCTACTATACCAGAAAGCATGATTTGGCCACAGAGGATCATAAGCTTAAAAAATTATAAAGCTGTAGATCGTTTTAAAAATCGCATAGCCTATAGTCAGAATGGCCCACAATTAAGGCATAGCACATGGCAAATTCCAAATCGATGATTGTTGAGTTGCTACTGCAAGTAAAAAGCAGACCCAGCTATGGATAAGGCAATATTTAAAAATAGAAATTGCACAAAAACAATTTTGAAAAAAAATGGCTATTTCTGTAAAGAGAAGACAATGAAAAGACTCCAATCTGTCTTTTAATTATCCAAATTCTCAATTTAAAAGAGCGAAAAGTAGCCTCTCTTATTGGCACCAGCGGAGAATGTTGGCTTTATCCCAGGTGAGTGTGCATATTCACTGTCTTTTTCATTGGGTCAGTGCCATTTTTGTTTGTTTTTGGACAATAAATTCCTCCTCCAGGTTAGATGGACGTCATATTGTATTTATGTCTCCTTTTTCGTAGGCCTAATATATAGATCAGCTGTTTTTATTGATCTGTATGTCAGTGTCGGCAGAGTAAGCAAACTATCCTGTAATTTTTGTTCTATTAAAAAGATAGAATCTAAAGTATTCAATGAAATTTAAACATACGTTAATCAATTATAGCGTCAACGTTACAAAGGGATAAAATAGAGGTCAGTTCTATTCGTGACACAGATCGCGCTGCAAGTCCTGCCTCTCCCATCTCCTCATCCACCCTACCTGACACCCTAGACCCACTCCAATTAGCTTATCGCCCCAATAGGTCCACAGATGACGCAATCGCAACCACACTGCCCTAACCATCTGGACAAGAGGAATACCTATGTGAGAATGCTGTTCATCGACTAAAGCTCAGCATTTAACACCATAGTACCCTCCAAACTCATCAAGCTCGAGACCCTCGGTCTCGACCCCGCCCTGTGCAACTGGGTACTGGACTTCCTGTCGGGCCGCACCCAAGTGGTGAAGGTAGGTAACAACATCTCCACCCTACTGATCCTCAACACTGGGGCCCCACAAGGGTGTGTTCTGAGCCCTCTCCTGTACTCCCTGTTCACACCAAACCTGTGTGGCCATGCACACATCCAACTCAATCATCAAGTTTGTAGACAACACTACAGTGGTAGGCTTGATTACCAACAATGACGAGACTGCCTACAGGGAGGAGGTGAGGGCCCTCGGAGTGTGGTGTGAGGAAAATAACCTCACACTCAACAACAACAAAACAAAGGAGATGATCGTGAACTTTAGGAAACAGCAGAGGGAGCACCCCCCTATCCACATCGACGGGACAGTAGTGGAGAAGGTAGTAAGTTAAGTTCATCGGCGTACACATCACAGACAAACTGAATTGGTCCACCCACACAGACAGTGTGGTGAAGAAGGCGCAGCAGCGCCTCTTCAACCTCAGGAGGCTGAAGAAATTCGGCTGGTCATCAAAAGCACTCAAACTTTTACAGCTGCACAATCGAGAGCATCCTGTCGGGCTATATCACCACCTGGTACGGCAACTGCTCCGTTAACAACTGTAAGGCTCTCCAGAGGGTAGTGAGGTCTGCACAAGGCAAACTACCTGCCCTCCAGGACACCTACACTACCCGATGTCACAGGAAGGCCATAAAGATCATCAAGGACAACAACCACCCGAGCCACTGCCTGTTCACACCGCTATCATCTAGAAGTCTATCTCAAGGCCATCAGACTGTTAAACAGCCACCACTAACATTGAGTGTCTGCTGCCAACATACTGACTCAACTCCAGCCACGTTAATATTGGAAAAATGGATGTAAAAATGTATCACTAGCCACTTTAAACAATTCAACTTTATATAATGTTTACATACCCTACATTACTCATCTCATATGTATAAACTGTACTACAGTGGGGCAAAAAAGTATTTAGTCAGCCACCAATAGTGCAAATTCTCCCACTTAAAAAGATGAGAGAGGCCTGCAATTTTCATCATAGGTACACTTCAACTATGACAGACAAAATGAGAAGAAAAAAAATCCAGAAAATCATATTGTAGGATTTTTAATTTATTTATTTGCAAATTATGGTGGAAAATAAGTATTTGGTAACCTACAAACAAGCAAGATTGCTGGCTCTCACAGACCTGTAACTTCTTCTTTAAGAGGCTCCTCTGTCCCCCACTCGTTACCTGTATTAATGGCACCTGTTTGAACTTGTTATCAGTATAAAAGACACCTGTCCACAACCTCAAACAATCACACTCCAAACTCCACTATGGCCAAGACCAAAGAGCTGTCAAAGGACACCAAAAACAAAATTGTAGACCTGCACCAGGCTGGGAAGACTGAATCTGCAATAGGTAAGCAGCTTGGTTTAAAGAAATCAACTGTGGGAGCAATTATTAGGAAATGGAAGACATACAAGACCACTGATAATCTCCCTCAATCTGGGGCTCCACGCAAGATCCCATCCCGTGGGGTCAAAATGATCACTAGAAAAAAAATCCAGAATCCCAGAATCACACGGGGGGACCTAGTGAATGACCTGCAGAGAGCTGGGACCAAAGTAACAAAGCCTACCATCAGTAGCACATTACGCCGCCAGGGACTCAAATCCTGCAGTGCCAGACGTGTCCCCCTGCTTAAGCCAGTACATGTCCAGGCCCGTCTGAAGTTTGCTAGAGAGCATTTGGATGATCCAGAAGAAGATTGTAAGAATGTCATATGGTCAGATGAAACCAAAATATATACTTTTTGGTAAAAACTCAACTCGTCGTGTTTGGAGGACAAAGAAGGCTGTGAAGCATGGGGGGTGGAAACATCATGCTTTTGGGCTGTTTTTCTGCAAAAGGACCAGGACGACTGATCCGTGTAAAGGAAAGAATGAATGGGGCCATGTATCGTGAGATTTTGAGTGAAAACCTACTTCCATCAACAAGGGCATTGAAGATGAATCATGGCTGGGTCTTTCAGCTTGACAATGATCCCAAACACACCGCCTGGGTAACGAAGTAGTGGCTTCGTAAGAAGCATTTCAAGGTCCTGGAGTGGCCAGCCAGTCTCCAGATCTCAACCCCATAGAACATCTTTGGAGGGAGTTGAAAGTCCATGTTGTCCAGCAACAGCCCCAAAACATCACTGCTCTAGAGGAGATCTGCATGGAGGAATGGGCCAAAATACCAGCAACAGTGTGTGAAAACCTTGTGAAGACTTACAGAAAACGTTTGACCTTTGTCATTGCCAACAAAGGGTATATAACAAAGTATTGAGATAAACTTTTGTTATTGACCAAATACTTATTTTCCACCATCATTTGCAAATAAAATCATTAAAAAAATCCTACAATGTGATTTTCTGGATTTGTTTACTCATTTTGTCTGTCATAGTTGAAGTGTACCTATGATGAAAATGACAGGCCTCTCTCATATTTTTAAGTGGGAGAACTTGCACAATTGGTGGCTGACTAAATACTTTTTTGCCCACTGTATATACCATCTACTGCATCTCGTTCTGTACCATCACTCATTCATATATTTTATGTACATATTATTCATCCCTTTACACTTGTGTGTGTATAAGGTAGTTGTTGTGGAATTGTTAGCTTCGATTACTCGTTGGTTATTACTACATTGTCGGAACTAGAAGCACAAGCATTTCACTATACTTGCATTAACATCTGCTAATCATGTGTATGTGACAAATAAAATTTGTCAGCTTGGAAGATTCCAGAAAATGATGTCATGGCTTTAGAAGCTTCTGATTGAATCATATTATGTCAATTAGCCTATTGGAGGTGTACCTGTGGATGTATTTCAAGGCCTACCTTCAAACTCAGTGCCTCTTTGCTTGACATCATGGGAAAATCAAAAGAAAATCAGCCAAGACATCAGAATTGTTTTTTTGTAGACCTCTACAAGTCTGGTTCATCCTTGGGATCAATTTCCAAACGCCTGGTGGTACCACGTTCATCTGTACAAACAATAGTACACAAGTATAAACACCATGTGACCACTCAGCTGTCATACCACTGAGGAGACACGTTCTGTCTTCTAGAGATGAATGTACTTTGGTGCGAAAAGTGCAAATCAATCCCAGAACAACAGCAAAGGACCTTGTGAAGATGTTGGAGGAAACCGGTACAAAAGTATCTATATCCACACTATGACGAGTCCGCACAGCAAGGAAGAAGCCACTGCTCCAAAACCACCATAAAAAAACGCCATACTACAGTTTGCAACTGCACATGGGGACAAATACCATACTTTTTGGAGAAATGTCCTCTGGTCTGATGAAACAAAAATGGAACTCTTTGGCCATAATGACCATCGTTATGTTTGGAGGAACAAGGGGGAGGCTTGCAAGCCGAAGAACACCATCCCAACCGTGAGGCAGTATCATGTTGTGGGATGCTTTGGTGCAGGAGGGACTGGTGTGCTTCACAAAATAGATGGCATTATGAGGAAAGAACATTTTGTGGATATATTGAAGCAACAACTCAAGATGTCAGGAAGTTAAAGCTTGGTAGCAAATGAGTCTTCCAAATGTTCAATGAACCCAAGCATACTTCCAAAGTTGTGGCAAAATGGCTTATGGGCAACAAAGTCAAGGTATTGGCATGGCCATCACAAAGCCCTGACCTCAATCCTATAGAACATTTGTAGGCAGAACTGAAAAAGCAAGTGCGAGCAAGGAGGCCTACAAACCTTGTTAGCTAGATTATTTGTTGGTTATTACTGCATTATCGGAACAAGAAGCACAAGAATGTCGCTACACTCGCATTAACATCTGCTAACCATGTGTATGTGACAAATAAAATTTGATTTGATTTGATTTGACCTGACTCAGTTACACCAGCTCTGTCAGGAGGAATGGGCCAAAACTCACCCAAGTTATTGTGGGAAGCTTGTGGAATGTTACCCGAAACGTTTGATCCAAGTTAAACAAATGAAAGGCAATGCTACCAAATACTAATTGAGTGTATGTACATTTCTGACCCACTGGGAATGTGATGAAGGAAATAAAAGCTGAAATAAATCATTCGCTCTACTATTATTCTGACATTTCACATTCTTAATATAAAGTGGTGATCCAAACTGACCTAAGACAGGGGATTTTTACTAGGATTAAATGTCAGGAATTGTGAAAAACTGAGTTTAAATGTGTTTGTTTAAGGTGTATGTAAACTTCCGACTTCAACTGTACATTCACTGCTCGCGTGCGCCAACGAGCATCTGTGTTGCCAAGGGCTAAAATAGAAGTCAGTTCTATTTGTGACGCCGATTGCGGTACAAGTCCTGCCTCTCCCATCTCCTCATTGGTTTATTAGAAGCATATACCCACTTGCCATCTCCTCATTGGTTATACCCACGTGGGTGATTGAAAGACGAAGGTGGTCAGCCGTCGTCATGGAAATACTATTAGATGCAAATCGCCATATAAAGTCCGAAAAAGAAAAGCCTGGAAGGAGGCAAGATGACTAGAAACGAGTCGGTTGACCGTTTTGTATGTGGATTGATTGTTGGAGTAGAAGACCTTGTGCATTTCAGGTAAAATAACTCAATGTTTATATCCCAGGACAAATTAGCTATTAACAGCAAGCTATCTTAACTTCTTGAAACTCCCCATCCCGGATCCGCGTTTGTGACTAAAGCCTCAGGCTCATTAGCATAACGCAACGTTAACGATTTCTGAAAATCGCAAATAAAATGAAAATAATGCATCTGCTCTCAAGCTTAGCCTTTTCTTAACAACATTGTCATCTCAGATTTTCAAAATATGCTTTTGAACCATAGAAATTGACTAATTTGTGTAAGAGTATGCAAAGCTAGCATAGCATTTTGAGTAGCATTTGCTTACTGTAACATTTTCACAAAAACCAGATAACCAAATAAATAAAATCATTTACCTTTGAAGAGCTTCTGATGTTTTCAATGAGGAGACTCTCAGTTACATACCAAATGCGCAGTTTTTCCTGAAAGCGCCTGTGTGTAGGAGAAATCGTTCCGTTTTCTACATTGCGTCTGGCTACCGAAACGAACCGAAAATTCAGTCACCTACAACGTAAAACTTTTTCCGGATTAACTACATAATATCGACCGAAACATGGCAAACGTTGTTTGGAATCAATCCTCAAGGTGTTTTTTCACATATCTCTTCATTGATATGCAGTTCGTGGAAGCTTGCTTTCCTCTCTGTCTCCCATGGAAAAATATTGGCAGGTGACTTTTGCGCACCAATTTCGGCGCAGGACACCGGGCGGACACCTGGTAAATGTGGTCTCTTATGGTCAATCTTCCAATGATCTGCCTACAAATACGTCACAATGCTGCAGACACCTTGGGGAAACGACAGAAAGGGCAGGCTCATTCCTCTCGCATTCACAGCCATATAAGGAGACAATGGAAAACAGAGCCTCAAAAATCCTTGTCATTTCCTGGATGCCATCTCATCTTGGTTTTGCCTGAAGCTCACGTTCTAGGGCACGCACAGAGAATATCTTGGTATTTCTGGACACGTCAGAGTGTTTTCTTTCGAATGCTATCAATTATATGCATAGTCGAGCATCTTTTTGTGACAAAATATCTTGTTTAAAACGGGAACGTTTTTCATCCAAAAATGAAATAGCGCCCCCATAGATGTAAGAGGTTAATAGGACAAATTAGCTAGGAACTGTAAACTAGCTTGCTAAATTGCCATAAATGTTTAATGCTTTTCGACTTGTCCCAAAATGAATATAATTGGTTCAGAGTTTGTTTGGATATTTCAACCTGCGTGTCGTGCTCGTGTTTGGTGTGGGGAGACAAAATCAATTTGCACACGATGGCGCGCGTGACCAGTTTGAGTACGGTGTAAGCAACTACGTGCTGCACTGAACAGTATTTTTTGCAAACAGTGATTGAGTTACATTATTAGCCCAAATTATGACTATCCAATCATCATATTAGAAACAGAAGACTCTCTTACGCAAGTTTGCAAATGCGAGGATGCATGGAATGCTTTATTATAAAGGTGCATTTTTAGGGCGAAGATTAGCTTCCCCAAACTGGAAAAACCACTCGGTGCCTATGTTAGAATTACTGCCCACATTTACTTTCTCAGCCAAGAGTAACGAACAGAAAAATCACTAGCCTATTTCAATCTGCAATGAACAAAAATAAACAAAACATGTAAACAAAACATCCCATGTTTCATGAGCAGAAATAAAATATCCCAGAAATGTTCTATATGCACAAAAAGCTAATTTATAAAATGTTGATAAACTATTATTTCTTCATAGAAGCACAGCAATGCAAATAAGACAGTAGGCTACGTGCAAATGTTTGTTCAATAAGGCAAATAGCGGAAAAACACCACTGTGAGCAGTTTCATGTGACAGAAATTTTGAAAGAGGAAAATCTAAAGACTAGCATTGCATTGCTAATATGACTATTGTGCCTTTGACTACTGGCCAATGAAAGTTGATTTGAAAACCAATAGAACACGAGAGAAAAAGGCTACTGGTTTCAATAGCATATGGAAGTCTTTCTAAAATAATTGCCTGCACTTTTGGTTGAATTTTGGCTATACTCCTTTGAAGCAAATAAGACATGCCTCAATATGTAGTCAAATGTTCAGCTTTCAAACAATTATTTATATATATATTTATATTTATCCAAAGCTGGCTGTCAAACTCATTCCATGGAGTGCCTAGTGTCTTGCTGGTTTATAGTTTTTCCTTTCAATTAAGACCGGGTTTTCCAAACTCGGACCTCGGGACCCCAAGGGGCGCACTTTTTGTTTTTTGCCCTTGTAACACACAGCTGATTCAAATAATTAACTAACTAATCACCAAGCTTTGATAATTTGAATCATCTGTGTAGTGTTTGGAGAAAAAACGAAAATGTGCACCCCTTGCGATACCGAGGACTGAATATGGGAAACGCTGAATTAAGACCTAGACAACCAGTTGAAGGGAGTTCCTTACTAATCAGTGGCTTTAATTAATCAATCAAGTCCAAGGGAGGAGCAAAAACCTGCAGGCACTCGGCTCTCCGTGGAATGAGATTGACACATGGGCTAACGGAAACCCTGGTGGGTACCTGCGCTTACACACATCCACATTCCCTTACCTCACATCTTCCAGGAACTTGTCCAGTTCAAGAGCAGGGAACTGGGAAAGCCTGTGGACATCAACAGATAGTTCACACACTGTCAAAACACTTCAACATCAAGTGTCTAAACAAAAGACTAAACAGCAGTTGGGGAGCATGAGTTGCTTCCCTTCTCAGTTATGTGCTAGTGGAGATGGCTGAACATCAGAGGATTTTAACAGGATAATTTCAACCATTTTTTGACTCCAAGAGATCAAATAGAGGTGGATCTATGACTCACTTCATCTGAATGCCATCCTTGAACACCACAATCACCAGGTTGGGGTCAATGTTCTTTGTCATCTCCTCAAGAGCATTTTCTGGAATCATGTCTACATGACAGACGGGGATAATCTCAATTCCATACTCCTCACATCCCCTCTCCTTCTCAAAACCCATTGGAGGAGAAGGTCAGACGGGAGGGATTTTGAGAAGGAGATGAGAAGACACGAGAGAGAGAGATTAAAGT
>NW_027009908.1:0-2500 GCF_036934945.1 Oncorhynchus masou masou
TGGATGGGGTGGGGGGACTGATTTCCTCACGTGTAACACAAACTCTGTTTTGTAGTACACGTTTTGACATCAAGGCCGTTTCCACTTTGGGCAAACTGATAGCGTATCCTACAATCAATAAGAGTGTAGCAGAGGTGGTTTGTTGAACTGCGCTCCTTTTGACCTTTACATAAAACCCAAATACCCATGTTGGTTGAAAAGTCTATGGGCTTCAGCTCAATGAGAGAATACAGTGTTGAGAAACTCCGTCCTGAACCAGACGGTAACATGCACTAGTCAGAACTATGGCCTTGGTTCAACCTGGGAAGACAGTACTTCAGGTCACCACCCATGGGACTAGCGCTCACAAGCAAGCTACTTCACATCTGCTGTACGTGAGCTGCTGTTCACCCTTATCTTTGTCAAATAGAATCCATCTGTCCATTCCCTTAACCTGTCAACTTTCACCTACCCTTAACTTCATCACTGACCTACATTCAGTCTTCCTTCACTGCTCCCACCTATGAAAGTGCACTGGCGCTGTTATTTATGAGTCTGTTGATAGCTTTGCCTGTCTTCTCCACGTCCTCACACCTCCACACACATCTCATTCTGCGTTGGTCGTCTACTAAAGGAGGAAGGAGAACATGCCCGTCTTCTCCACGTCCCTCACACCTCCACACACACACACATTTCCATTCTGCGTTGGTCACTAAAAGGAGGAAGGAGAACATGCCTGTCCGTCACACAAGACTAACATTTTCACCAAACTCCAAAACTAGATCATATTTGACCAAAATCGCTCTACTATCCTGGCAATTCTGGAAATTGACCACTTCAAAAGATACAATCTGAAGGACCGGCGTAAGCAATGTTGAAATATCTCCAGCATGCACTCTGTTAGCTTGAAGGAACTGTAACCCCTATGTCTAAGACCCATTCTATCTGCTCAGATCTACAGAAGTGCCCAGGAGATTAGTTCCACTCTGACAAAACAGACAGATCGCTCTTCTGACTTCTGAACAAGTAGTTACAGACACCTGAAGCACACCCATTCAGGCAACTCAAACCCTCCGAGATCTGACCAAAAGGAGATGGCGAAGGTTTTAGGTTGTGAGCCATCATCATTGTTTTAACAGTCAACTACTGTTTGTAGTTCTGTCCAGAGATAGAAGAGGAAGAGGAAGAGCATCTCACTCCATCGTTTTTTCTGGCTCATATACAATGAACTAAGCAGACCAGCTGCTAATGAATTGGTGAATAGGGGAGAGCCAACCCTTCAGCAGACTGGAACTGTGACCATTTTTTTCAATGGTAAACAGCCTGAGTGGGACATCTTAATTTATCCACCATCTTTGGTGCTATCTTATCATTGGGTACTGATGTTGTTTCTGGTGGTTCTAGTAGTCTACGGGATAATATGACAGTTACATCCCCAAGGAGGCTGAGATTAGCCAAACTCTGGTCCACTCAGTCAGGGAGGCACCTGAACTCTACCCCCTGGCTTCTCCTGAGGCCTGCTCCACTCAGCCTATAATAGAGCCCTCAACAGAGCTTCGACCCGGACCACATCTCTGTGCACACTATTGGCAAAGCACCCACTCAGGATCCATCTCCCTTCTCTGATAGGGCGTTGTTACAGTCACCCGTGACCTTTGACCCCTCAGGCACGACCTCTCTGTCACCCTGAAAGGAAGTAAGGACACAGGGCCACTGGAGGAAGGGCGTCCCCTCCCTGTGACCCTGGCCCGTAGCCTATGAACTCTCTATTTAACTCCTGACGACTGGTGGAGAATGCAGGCAATGAAGCGCTTAGTGAGTCAGTGTGTTAGCGTGCTTGTCCAAGTGACACTTTGACTATCTCTCCACCATTCCCTCTCTATTTGGGAGGTCAGGGTCAATTGACATGGTGTGTGTCCAACACTTCACCCCTCACTAACGCCTCAACTGGGCTGGAGAAGTCATTTTCTCCTCAGTCTTAAGTCGAAATAATGTTATTCATTGGGTTTGAGACAAACAGTCAGAGAGAATGTTCCGAGTCAGGAGTTTGGGAATGTTCTGGCCCATATAGAAGTGGGGTTTGTTTAATTTAGCCCCTGAGGTAACTGGCGACCGTTGTTGATTGACCCTCGTGTTTGCGTGACCGAGATTCCTCCTTCTGAGCATGTTGTTATTAATGCCTCTCCTGAAGTAAACAACCAACTGTTAAAACGTAATGAATGATAAACAGGTTCGCTCTTTCTCCTCTTCTCTTCTCCCTTTCTCCAGGTCAGTTTGCCTGTCATGAACCACTTGAGTGGTTCTCACCAATAGTATCAGCGTTGAAACTTGATCTTAAAACGCCCAGCTCTCACAAGTTTCGTCGACATGACAGTTGGTGGACAAAGTTAAAATCCTCCTGAGGGTAATTGCAGAGAGAAAGCAAGACTGAAACTGGACTCAAAGTCTTCCACTTCTCTTCTTTTCTCTCTTGTGTTGCTCTGCTTAGTGACGGACCTCGCTGCCACAGCTAATACAAAAC
>NW_027009908.1:7500-20000 GCF_036934945.1 Oncorhynchus masou masou
CTGTTCCACACTGTTCCACAAACTACTCCACACTCTCTCTCTAATCTCGTAAGGATACTGTTCCACACACTCTCTCTAATCTCGTAAGGATACTGTTCCACACACTGTGCTCTCAACTCAGGGGCCTCATCTGTACCTAGCGTTCCGCAACATAGCCTGCACAGCTATTCATCACCCAGGCCTCTTTTGTGATTTAATAACACTGAGAGGAGCTCAGCACATGTTCGACACACACACACACACACACACACAGCACACACACATGTTCAACGCCACACATCAACAGCTCTGTATGTCATCACTATTTCCTGCTTACATGTGCCTATGGGATTTAGTTGTGCACGTACCCTGAGTGTCGTTCATGAATGATTTATGGCATCCGATGGTAAAGTGAGATGTAAAACAGCTGCATTTGAATGTTG
Source organism: Oncorhynchus masou masou (assembly GCF_036934945.1). Classification (NCBI taxonomy): domain Eukaryota; kingdom Metazoa; phylum Chordata; class Actinopteri; order Salmoniformes; family Salmonidae; genus Oncorhynchus; species Oncorhynchus masou. The sequence goes on from NW_027009908.1 coordinate 7,923, forward strand.
AGAGTTTTTAACACAACTGGGACTAAATTATGCTTTGCACGCATCTAATAACTTAAAGAGTGATCATGTGACTGAAAATACACAATCAAATGTTTTTGTGAGTCAATGAAAGGTGTACTACTAGGCGTATTCATACAGACGTAAGATCTTAATTTGAGACAGTTTCTCACAACAGGAAATAATCCTGCAACAACAGGAAATATGAATTATTGTGTTGATTATAGTTAAATGGACATTTTTGAATGGCAAATCAAGTCAGACATTTTTTTTGTAGAAATTGCTAACTTTAGAAGCCTTTTAAAACCTCAAATATACTACAAGTTTGCCTTTTCTGCTGTGCAACAACAGGGTGATCAAATTAAAATCCTACATCGGTGTTATGTCTCCGATTGATGACATCATGATGAGACCCCCAATCACTCCTGGCACAAAAAGCGAAGGAGGGGTTAATATGAATGTATAAAACCCTCGTAATTATGCCTCACAGTGAACCACATAACAGCTCTGGGATTTTCACAGCATTACGACAGAGGTGGAAAATAGTCCACTGAATTCATTCTGCAGCCATTTTGTTTGGTTTATCGGGTTTTATTCATCAACTGAAACTATTCAGGTGGTTTCCTGACTAGACTTTAATGCTTTGAGCATTAACCTCAAAGACTCATTGGGCATGTTGATTCTGTTAGTTCTATTAATAAAAGTTGCCTCTTGGTGTACCACTTCTGCAAATGAACCGTGTAAAAGTCATATTCAAAATGCCTGTTATTATTAAACTTTGCTTCATTTCTATCCTCACTAATGTAGAATAAAGTGGGTATGTAACATCAAATGTTACATATAACTTATAAAATCACGTAAATATTACGTTATCGTGATGTATTTGACGAGGAAGGCATCTGTAGGTCAGACTGAGTGTCAGACTCAGAACCCAGATGATCCAGATATAAACCTGAAATAGAGCTTTTCCTCTCACCCCTTCTCTACCCACTGGGCACAGACATCAATTCAACGGGCTGTTCCACATTGGTTCAACGTTGATTCAACTGGTGTTTTCCTTATCTTCCATATCACACTACCCTTCCTATGACACACAATCTGTCTCTTCCTCTCTCCACGTTATCGTTGTCCATCTTACACTCCCATTCTCTCTCCTCTTACCTTGTATACTATCACTTCATTCTCTCCCCACTCCTCTCTCTTCTCTTTGACTCCCCCTCTCCCTCTTCCCTCTAAAGCTAACCATCCCTAATCTCCATCGTCCACGCATGACTAATGAGAAAGATATGAGCTATGATCTGAGGCCCTGTGTGTGTGTGTGTGTGTGTGTGTGTGTGTGTGTGTGTGTGTGTGTGTGTGTGTGTGTGTGTGTGTGTGTGTGTGTGTGTGTGTGTGTGTGTGTGTGTGTGTGTGGTTTGACGGCTCGATCAGAGGATATTTCAAGGACTACCATAACACTCTTAGAAAAAAAGGTGCTATGTAGAACAAAAGGGTTATTCGCCGTCCTCATAGGAGAACCCTTGAAGAACCTTTGTGGTTCCAGGTAGAACCCTTTGGTTCCAAGTAAACCCTTTCTAACACCCTCAGTAGTATTTGCATCCCAACCACCATCATTTTAATCTTCAAGTGCTGGTTGCCCAAACCCAGATTCTAGTCCTGGTTTCTATAAACGTTCTCAGTAGAATCCCCATTAACAAAGTGTTTTGTTTAGTCCATGACTTGTTTAAACTGTGACTGTCAAACGAGTCCTTTATGTCCATGTGGTATTTCACACAATACACAGTAGGAGTTTTCCTGGTTTCTTATCTGTTTTCTGAGTGTCAGTGATCCCTGAACAGTGAGCCGCACGGGTCTAAAGTTCACTGCTTGAACCTCCCCCGTCATCCACTACGACGCCACGACCTTTCTGTTTTCCTTTTTCATCAGGAAGGAATGCGAGGGCAGAAAGAAAAGGACGGGGAGACGTGTGACGCTGCGTGTCGAAGCTGGGGAATGTGATGTCCGTGTTCTGAACCGCGAGAGGCCCATTTACCCCACGCCATCACTGCGCATAGCAACGTGACAAAACCTGGAGACATATATGATATGTGTGTGTGTTCGTACATGTGTATGTGTGTGCATGCTTGTGTGGCTAGCAGACTGTTTGCTTTAGCATTTACACATTAGCTTGTCTAAGAATACCTTCCTCACTGTTGGGCTGTGCCAGACCAGGGCCACACATGGTACTGCTTTGAGAGGAAAACAGTGTGATTATTTCACTCCTTTTAGATGTCAGGGAGCACAGAAGAAACGATTTACAGTCAGCTGAACACAAACAGCAGGCGGACAACTGTCTCTAAGGTGCAGTGGAGTCGGCTCCAAATGGGTCATTTGTAACAGATTCAACAGTGAGTATAAAGCTGTAACTAAGTCTAGAACTCGGTGATAAAACATGCCATTGAAACACATAGTTACGCTCAAATGACACCCTATTCCCTATTTAGTGCATTTCTTTTGACCAGAGCCTAAATGGCACCCCAGGGCTGGCTAAACATAGTGCCATATAGGGAATAGGGTGCCGTTTAGGACGAGGGCATATTTAGGTCAGAAGAGTCATAGGAAAGGGTGGAACTCATTAGAACGCCATAACTCATGGAGTTCTTTAGTGACAAGTAAATCACGTCCATATTTGAGTGATCTGAACTGTCCTGAGCACAGCCTAAATACAGTCATTTATGCATTAAATAGTCCACAAGGTCACAAGGTGCCAAGAAACAAGCTGGTTCAGCACCTCTTGTGTCTCTGCTTATCCCAGTATATACAGGACAACACACACATGTGCACACACACACACACACACAACAAAAAGACACATACACACACAGGAAATGTACAAACATGAGCCCTGGAATGCCTCTTCAAATTCCCCGCTATATATATTTCTCAACAGTTCAGAGATGCTTATCTAGATGCAGGTGTGTGTGTGTGTGTGTGTGTGTGTGTGTGTGTGTGTGTGTGTGTGTGTGTGTGTGTGTGTGTGTGTGTGTGTGTGTGTGTGTGTGTGTGTGTGTGTGTGTGTGTGTGTGTGTGTGTGTGTGTGTGTGTGTGTGTGTGTGTGTGTGTGTGTGTGTGCTTGCGTGTGGTTTACAGTAATCTCTCTTGGACAGATCCATGTGTAAACGGGAAGTGAAATTCCCCGAGAATTTTACCTCTGGGTAACCGAGATTATGTTTACAGTAACACAACAAGGTCAGAGCAGGAGGTACCATCACACGGCAACTCCCTAGAGCTCTCTCAGTCTCACACAAACTATTCTCTCACCACTCTATCTCACAAACTGACTTCTGGTTAAACCTGGCTTTACAAAGGACTTTTAACCAGAGGACTGCTTCTGGTTAAACCTGGCCTTAGGAATGACTATTAACTAGAAGATTGCTGCTGGCTAAACCTGGCCTTAGAAATGTGTGTTCAGCAGCTAAGTAGTCAACCTCATCGCTCTCCCTGTGTTGTGATGAGGATAGAGAACAAAGACAGAGGCACTTCCTCACATTGTGTGTGTGTGTGTGTGTGTGTGTGTGTGTGTGTGTGTGTGTGTGTGTGTGTGTGTGTGTGTGTGTGTGTGTGTGTGTGTGTGTGTGTGTGTGTGTGTGTGTGTGTGTGTGTGTGTGTGTGTGTGTGTGTGTGTGTGTGTGTGTGTGTGTGTGTGTGTGTGTGTGTTCTCTTCTAATCTATATCTCCAGAGCCAGGACCCTCGGCCCAGGGCCTGTCTATTTCTAGAGGTTCCTGTTTTCACTACAACTGTCAAATTCTCCTCTGCTCCGATCCATCAGCAACCAGTAACTATCAGAGGGGACATCTGTCAATGACACACACACACACACACAAAAACATCCCAAAGATGGCATCTGTCTGTATCTCTGAAACCCTCAACACAAACACACAAACACAAATAAACATGCACACACAATCTGAAATATGACCTCGTTTGAATCCTGGTCAGCATATCTGCATTGTGTGAATTTGGAATAAGGTTGAAGTCAGAAGTGTAAATACATCATTTAAGTCACTTAGGTTGGAGTCATTAAAACTCGTTTGTCAACCCCTCCACACATTTCTTGTTAACAAACTATGGTTTTGGCAGTCGGTTAGACGTCTACTTTGTGCGTGACACAAGTCATTTTTCCAACATTTGTTTTTACAGACAGATTATTTCACTTATAATTCACTGTATCACAAATTCAGTGGGTCAGAAGTTTACATACACTAAGTTGGCTGTGCCTTTAAACAGTTTGAAAATTCCAGAAAATGATGTCATGGCTTTAGATGCTTCTGATACATCATTTGAGTCAATTGGAGGTGTACCTGTAGATGTATTTCAAGGCCTACCTTCAAACTCAGTGCCTCTTTTGCATGACATCATGAGAAAATCAAAAGAAATCAGCCAAGACCTCCGCAAGAAGACCTCCACAAGTCTGGGTTCATCCTTGGGAGCAATTTCCAAATGCCTGAAGGTACCACGCTCATCTGTAGAAACAATAGTATGCAAGTATAAACACCATGGGACCACGCAGCCATTATACCGCCTCAAAGGAGACGCTCTGTCTCCTAGAGATGAACGTATTTGGTGCGACAAGTGCAAGTCAATCACAGAACAACAGCAAAGGACCTTGTGAAGATGCTGGAGGAAACAGGTACAAAATGATCTATTTCCACAGCCAAACGAGTCCTATATCGACATATCCTGAAAGGCCACTATTAGCAAGGAAGAAGCCACTGCTTAAAACCGCCATAAAAAAGCCAGACTACGGTTTGCCACTGCACATGGGGGACAAAGATCGTACTCTTTTGAATAAAATGTCTCCTCTGGTCTGATGAAACAAAATAGAACTGTTTGGCCATAATGACCATTGTTATGTTTGGAGGAAAAGGGAGACGCATGCAAGTTTCAAGAACACCATTCCAACGGGAAGCATGGGGGTGGCAGCATCATGTTGTGGGGGTGCTTTGCTGCAGGGAGGAAGTGATGCATTTCACAAAATAGATGGCATCAAGAGGGGGAAAAAAAATGGTGTGGATATATTGGAAGCAACATTCGTCAGTCAGAAGGCAAAGCTTGGTCTTCCGAATGGGTCTTCCAAATGGACAACGACCCCAAGCATACTTCCAAGGTTGTGGCAAAAAGGCGCCCCAGCTCTGTCAGAAGGAATAGGCCAAATTCACCCAACGTATTGTGGGAAGCATTGACCTAAGCAAAACAATTTAAAGGCAATGCTACTAAATAATATTTGAGTGTATGTAAACTTATGACCCACTGGGAATGTGATGAAAAACATTAAAGCTGAAATAAATCATTCTCTCTACTATTATTCTGACATTTCACATTCCTCAAAAATGAAGTGGTGATCCTTAGACAGGGAAAATTAACTAGGATTAAATATCAGGAATTGTGAAATACTGAGTTTAAAATGTATCTGGCTAAGGTATGTAAACTTAGGTATGTCAACTATATCTCTGTCTCTTAAAATGCAGTTAGCTGCTTAATCAGTTACTTCCTTCCTTGTTGGTAGACTGATGAGGTGTGTGTGTTTGTGTGTGTGTGTGCGTGTGTGCGTGCAACTCAATGGAGCCAGCTTTATGGAGCTAGCTTATGGAGCCTGCTTTATGGAGCCAGCTTTATGTGAGTCAGATATATGGAGCCAGGTCACCCATGATACAAGTCAGTATTCAATGTCCATCCATGTCTGAGGACGCTTGGCAACAGAGAGGATATTAGCTACAAGTAGGTTTGTGTTTTGGCAGGGCATTGGCTGGGATGGCAGATGGGCATAAGGATCTGCCTCTTGTGCCAAATGTTTCCATCCCAAACCTGAACCCTTAACTTGACCAATCAGAGTTAAAAACTCTAAAGTCTAAGCCATTGGGAATAGGTACTAAGCTAACATATGGAATTGTTTTAAGATGCATATACTATTTAGCTAGATCATTTAGCTATTTGAATTTCAGGACCCCTTAGGTATATTTTTTTTAACAATAATGAATTTTGGCCTTTACTACTATCGGTGTTCTCATCCCAGAAGTGTTAGAGTTCTCTGCATTACCTCAGGGTGTTCTTCCCAGTAGAGGTTAGAGTTCTCTCAGTATTACCTCAGGGTGTTCTCTTCCCAGTAGAGGTTAGGAGTTCTCTCAGTATTACCTCAGGGTGTTCTCTTCCCAGAGAGGTTAGAGTTCTCTCAGTATTACCCTCAGGGTGTTCTCTTCCCAGTAGAGGTTATAGTTCTCTCAGTATTACCTCAGGGTGTTCTCTTCCAGTAGAGGTTAGAGTTCTCTCAGTATTACCTCAGGGTGTTCTCTCCCAGAGGTTAGAGTTATCTCAGTATTACCTCAGGTGTTCTCTTCCCAGTAGAGGTTACAGTTATCTCAGTATTACCCACAGGTGTTCTCTTCCCAGCAGAGATTAGAGTTATCTCAGTATTACCTCTAGGTGTTCTCTTCCAGTAGAGGTTAGAGTTATCTCAGTATTACCTCAGGGTGTTCTCTTCCCAGTAGAGGTTAGAGTTCTCTCAGTATTACTCTCAGGGTGTTCTCTTCCCAGTAGAGATTAGAGTTATCTCAGTATTACCTCAGGGTGTTCTCTTTCCCAGTAGAGGTTAGAGTTCTCTCAGTATTACCTCAGGGTGTTCTTCCCAGTAGAGGTTAGAGCTCTGCATACCCTCAGGGTGTTCTCTTTCCAGTAGAGTGTTACAGTTCTTCAGTATTACTTCTCTCAGGGTGTTCTCTTCCCAGTAGAGGTTAGAGCTCTCTGTATACTCAGGGTGTTTTCCCAGTAGAGGTTACAGTTCTCTCAGCATACTTGTCAGGGTGTTCTTCTTCCTAGCAGAGGTTAGAGTTCTCTGGGTTACCTCAGGTGCTCTCTTCCCAGTAGAGGTTACAGTTCTTCTTGTATTACCTCAGGGTGTTCTCTTCCAGTAGAGGTTAGAGTTCTCCCAGTATTACCTCAGGGTGTTCTCTCCCAGCAGAGTTAGAGCTCTCAGTATTACCTCTCAGGGTGTTCTCTTCCCAGTAGAGGTTACAGTTCTTCTCAGTATTACCTCAGGGTGTTCTCTTCCTAGTAGAGGTTAGAGCTCTCAGTATTATCTCAGGGTGTTCTCTTCCCAGTAGAGGTTAGAGTTCTCTCAGTATTACCTCAGGGGTGTTCTCTTTCCCAGTAGAGGTTAGAGTTTTCAGTATTACCTCAGGTGTTCTCTTGCCAGTAGAGGTTAAGTAAAGCTCTTCAGCATTACCTCAGGTGTTCTCTTCCCAGTAGAGGTTAGAGGAGATCATGAGTCACTTGGCGACTGGCATTTAGCAGCCCCAGCCATGGTAATCCAACCACACTTGGTTTAAAACAGAGGATTTTCCTCGCATCTCTTTCCCTCATTAAAACTGGAACGTTACATGAACTCTCTTCCCACATAGAGTGTGATGGGGATGGAAGGCATTTGTCCCTTGCTTTCCATGGGACCCACCACCATGCTGTATGTCCGTTATCACGGCAATAACACAGTGTTGTCCGGAGCCAATGACGGAGCTGATGACATGATTTAGTGGGGTGGGAGGGGCTGAGGGTGGTTGAGAATGTTTTGAGGGTCGAGAGAGTGGGGGGGTATAAAAAGAGAGAGCGAGAGAGAGAGAGAGAAAGAGAGAGAGAGAGAGAGAGAGAGAAAAAATGTGGTGGAAACTGAGCTGTACTCTAACCTCCTGCCAAATGTATGGCCATATTAGAGACACATTATCCATATTACACAGACCCACAAATAATTTGAAAACATATCAAATTTTGATAAACTCCCATATCTATTGGGTATAACACCATAGTGTACCATCACAGCAGCAAGATGTGTGACCTGTTGGCACAAGAAATGGGCAACCAGTGAAGAACAAACACCATTGTAAATACAACCCATATTTGTCTATTTATTTTTCCTTTGCATTTTAGCACTTGCACATTATTACAACACTGCAGATATTACTATGACATTTGAAATGTCTCTATTGTTTTGAAACTTTGAGTTTAATGTTTATTATACATTTTTATTGATTGTTCATTTCACTTTGTTTATTATCTACTTGACTTGCTTTGGTAATGTTAATGTAATGCCAATAAAGCCCTTGAATTGAGAGAGAGCAAGAGAGCACTACAAACCTGATCATGGTGTTGTGCATGCATGCATGTAGAAATTAGTAGGTTCATGAGTAATTCCCTCCTACGAAAGCCTATTAAAGTCTGAAAATATCTGTGAGATGTGAACGGCCAACACCCGACGAGGAATTGAGTAGTCATCATAGAGCGACCCTGTCATATTTGCAATATGCCAATTGTCATGGACCTTTTAGAAACATTCCCCTGCTATTTCCTGCCCATGTAAATACACTGATATGACAGAATCAATCCACAATAAGACAATATGTGGTACTTCATGTTAGCATACAATATATGTGTCTAAGTAGGTTTGGAGGCGCACGGATTGGATAGCCAGTTCGGTGTTACTTTATTATTGAATGGGGTGGTAAAAGTGTTTGTTTGATCTTTGAAAGGCCGGTCTCGTGACTTTTGATCATAAACGTGTCGTTGCGGTTTTAACCTGTGCGTGGTGTACGTGCACTGCTCGCCCGACACCCAGGGGTGTGTTTGTAGGGGTTGGCCGAAGTAGGCTACCGTATTAGCATACCGCAACGGTTTCTTCTGAATTATTCAACGTTGCCGTCCACAATGGCGCGTCACGCAATTGTCCCTGCTCTGCCATGAATGTATTCTATAATGATGTGCTAAAGGCCGCCTACTGAATTACAGCTTCTCTTCTGAGCGGCGGCGCAGTTGGGCTGCAGCAAAGCAGAGCGGGAGAGGTACTAAGCACTCTCGCGTTTGAAGCACAGAAAATAGTCAATACCAACGTTATAAGCAAGCAATGTAACCAAATGTACTTGATTAAAAATGAACTTTAAGTTGGAAGTAAAGTATAGGTCACCAGCACTTGCAAGAGAAAATAGGTATATACGAATGTAAAAAAGGTGTACTTTGTAATATTGACTTCGTTCACACCTGCTGGACTGGCCTGATTTATGCCACAACCATACCAAATATGGATGAGAGAAAAAAAAATATATGAAAGTCCTGTTGTAAAAAATTCCACAATATTTCGAGTTTTTTTATACAGTGTTTATACCACAGCCAGGGTACGGTATGTAGAGCGGTCCCTCTGTGCTCAGCTCGATAATCATCAGGTGGGCAGGCAGGGAGCCTAGACTGGAGCGGGAGAGGGACACGTTTGTTCTATTCAAAAATCTTATTCACACACTAGTTCATTCATATTCGCGCTTGGGTCCCCATAGGAAGTTTCAGTAGGGAAGTGATTTTCAGCAAGATCGAGGAGGAATTTTATTGCGTCCTGTTCAGGCAAAACGACAATATAACCATGGAATTACTGTATTATGTACTGTTCAAAGACCTTTTGGGGCTAATTGTGTCTAGAGTTTGAGTCTATAGACACTGTTCAAATGGGAGGTTTTGGGTTGAACTCTTACGCTGGAAAGCAGAAAATATGCGAGCTTCGTCCTAACATTGGAGTAAACCTGAGCGGACTCACCAGCCTGGGCGCAGCGGAGTATTTGGTTTTATCCCGAGGAAGTCTCCCGTGTAGAGAAAATAAACATGATTTTAACTCGTAAGTCAATTAATTTGTTTACTCCAATGTTTTACTATTCAGAATGTTTAAATAAATAGGATTCCATGTTTTTGAGCAAGAGAAAACTAATGGAAAATAATGTTTTTGATTGTGATTTATCTGTTCTCACTTTTCCATGATTTGAATTAAATTTGTATTTAACCATTTTAGAAGGGATTATTCTTTTTCTCTCTTTTGCAAAGAAAAGCTGTCTGACATTGGTCTCATCGGCTCTGTAAGGAAACTCCTGGTGCTGAAATGAGTGTTGCGCTTAGCTGCAGGCTGTCAGATAAACAGTTCTTCCAGTCTCCACTGCTCCTACGCCGACTTCCAAGATAAACGCGCACAGTTTATTCGACCGTGGCCTGCGTTCTATTCGCAGGTTTAGACTAGGCAAGTGAGCCATAGTCTTTTGGCCTATATATGTCTGTTCAGACGTTTCAATAGCCTGGTATACGCACACACAGACAACAAAGTTGGATTATTCACACTGTTGAATTATACATGTATCTGTGCATAAATTGTGTTGTTTGTTAAATTCGTTGCCGCCTTGGTCTTACAGTGCTTCCAATTTGTTTGCCATGACTACCAAACTCAAGTTCCCTTTGCTTGTCTGCTGACATTTTTTCTAGTGGCGCTTGGGAGAAGAATGCCTTCTGTGTGATATAAAAAGCGAGCTTGGTGGTAGCGTATTTCGGTTGTGAATGTCTTTTATCTGATTCCTACTGATCATACTGTATTTCGCGCGTGACTGCTTATCTGTTATACACAAGGGATAGTATGCAGCCCCCTGTGGTCAAATAGTGGCGCGCACACAGACCAGTCTCTCAATCTACCCCTCAATCCATAAAAGAAAGATGATATAGTAGAAATTAGTAGCAAACAGACCAAAAAGGGAAACTCTCCCACCCTCTCTCTTTCCCTCCCCTTTCTATCTCTATCTATCTGTAATTGGCATGTTGTCAAGTGGGGGTGTTGTGTTTTTAAATGGAGGATTATGAAACAGGCATAAATCAAACTATTTCTAAGGGCAGGAAGTAGAGTTTCTGAAGGATTCATTCATTTTATATTGTAAAGTTGCTATTAATTCTATGAAGGAACATAGATATGTCCATGTGTCTCTCTTCAGTCCGTCCTATTTCTGTTCCGACCTTGGTGTGCTTTGTTATTGACGTTCTCATCACAAACTGTTCTGGGATCTGCTTAATGGGTGGCTATGAGTGGGTGACGGGAACACAGGGTGTTATAATATCTGACCATGGGTCAGTTCTAAAGCATATCAGATGTGTTGTATGGGTTGTCTGGGTCTTGTCACCGGATCCTGGACCAGGGCCCTGAGCAAACATAAATCTGTCACCAGAGGTAGAGAGAGACCTCAGAGACCAGGCATTGTGATGATCCATCTGGCCCAGCTGTGTGTGTGTGTGTGTGTGTGTGTGTGTGTGTGTGTGTGTGTGTGTGTGTGTGTGTGTGTGTGTGTGTGTGTGTGTGTGTGTGTGTGTGTGTGTGTGTGTGTGTGTCGTCGTGTGTGTGTGTGTACATGTCTGGTGTTGGATGACCGGAAAGAATCATGGGGCACCTCCATTAGTTGTGTGTGTTTCTGAGTTGGTGTGTGTTGTGTGGTATCCTATGGAGCCAGCCAGATGGTGGTACTCTCACTTACCTACCAGCCAGACCTTGTCCCAGATCACCAGATGTCTTCACGCAGGAATGTCAAAACTTGATATCCACAAAGATTCACCACCTCTCCTCTGACCGTAGTTTTTGCTGTAGTATAGTTGTATCAAGATGTGTTGAAATTCGCTATGAATCTGTAGTTCGCTGGCCAATTGAAACCTGTTTACATTCATCATGAACGTCTAACTCCGACCAATAGCCTGTGAGTCAGAACTGAAAATTCCAGGACATGTCTAAACTGCCCTTACAGATGCTTCTGTCTGTAACATTGCAAGAGGCCCATTCAGATGCTTTAAGGTCGTGTTGAATGCACTTCACTAGCATCAGTTGCAGTTGTTCTCTCACTGCCTGTCTCTATGGATACTAAATACACTGACTGTACAAAACATTAGGAACCCCACCTTTTGCTCTTTTAAAAGTCTCAATTTGTCGGGGCATGGGCTCCACAAGGTGTCGAAAGCATTCAACAGGGATGCTGGCCCATGTTGACTCCTAAGCGTTCCACAGTTGTGTCAAGTTGGCTGGATGTCCTTTGGGTGGTGGACCATTCTTGATAAATACGAGAAAACTTTAGAGCGTGAAAAACCCAGCAGCGCTGCAGTTCTTCACACAAACTGGTGCGTCTGGCACCTACTACCACACCCCGTTCAAAGGCACTTAATTATTTTGTCTTGCCTATTCCCCCTCTGAATGGCACACATACACGTGTCTCAATTATCACACT
>NW_027009908.1:25000-37861 GCF_036934945.1 Oncorhynchus masou masou
TTGTTGGTATGTAAATGCCTCGTAAGACGGAGGGGCTATAGTGTCTCGGCCTGGTCTTAGTCAGCTGCAAGGGCCTCTCTCTCTCTCTCTCTGTCTGACCCACTCTCTTTCTCTCTCTCTCTTTATGTTTCTCTCTCTCTCTCTCTGTTTCTCTCTCTCTCTCTGTTTCTCTCTCTCTCTCTCTCTCTCTGTTTCTCTCTCTCTCTCTCTCTCGCTCTCTCTCTCTCTCTCTCTCTCTCTCTCGCTCTGTCTCTCTCTCTCTCTCTCTCTCTCTCTCTCTCTCTCTCTCTCACTCTCTCTCTCTCTTTGTCTCACTTGAGGATCCCCCCATAACTCTCCTACCACAGCGGCCCTTTCTGCTGTATAAGTTGTTTCTTTCTACTGTATCTCTTCCTTTCTTTCTGTTGGTTTCTCCCTCCAGTCTAACTCTTCCTCCTTTGGAAGTAAATGGCCTGTTCCATTCCAAAGTTAGAACACTAGATCCTGGTTGTAATCTGGGCCTAAATGAGGTGGAACCACCAGCACTACTACGACTTGCATTCTAAAGATGAAACCATCCGCTTTTCTCCAACGGCTGTAATTACTACTCCAATCCTGCTCCGAGACACAAAACACATCCATTAACCTGGAAGAAAAGAAAGGATGAAAGAAGGAAACATTATTCTACAATTGTGATGACTGATTGCGTAGATCACCGTCGACAGCTACAGATGTTTTGGGGGGGGGGGGGTTGTGGTCATGGGCATTTTACTGAAGGTGTTTTGAAGGTGCCACTGATTCTGTTTCGTGTGTGAGGAACACTGAGGGGTGTGGCTGCTGGAGCCAACATGTTGTGGAGGGTGGGGCACAGTGACCATTTGGCACGTGGAATCTAAAGGGCTTATTACTGCTAATGGGGGAGTCTGCCTCCTCCAGACACACTATGTCTCCCACCGCGACATCCATCGACGGCACTTAGCTGCTCCCTAGTAAATGTAACACCACACCTCCAAAAACACTGAAGGGTTTTGGTTACAAGACAGGTCTTCTCAAGGATACGCTGCGACTACGCTAAAGTGACGCGGAAGAAAACGTTTCAGAGCGACACTTACTGGGGGCCTGGGACGCAGTGGTAACACACACACACACACTGCGCGTCAGCGGTGTGACACGGTTGGTGTGAACCATGGCTTTGGGGGCTTGGCGAACATGTGAGAGGTAGTGACCGGGACTAAGAGGGTCAAGAGGTCTGGATAGACTACCGGTCCCATTTTGACCACTGTAAAAACACTTACAGCCAATCATGCGTCTACTCCAGGTGGTGTTCTATATCAGCGGATACATTTTGAGCCGCTGTTAGGGTGAAAACACAAGCATCTCTCTGCACCCGCAACATCTGCTAAACTGTGTACGCAACCAATAAACATAGATTTGATTTCTATGATTTGATTTGATTTATAGGACTGAAGTGATGTTTTTGAGTGTGTTTCTGTAATAAGTGATTTTGACCCAATAAAGGTGATTTTAAATCTCAAAGGTCGTCTTTCTGTTCCCTCCCTTGCAGAGATGGAGGCCAAGAGGCGTGCACCTGGCTCCGGGCTGCCGGTTTCCCACAGTACGCCCAGCTGTGCGAAGGTAAGGACCCTAAGAACCCCTGCGACAGCCATCCACAGCTGTGCCTGATCTGTCCCTGGCACAAGGGGTGACAAGCGAATGACTGAGGCGAATGGGAAAAGCTAACATCATCGCTGGCCCGAGCTTTATGATTTGTTGCCAATGTCCCCTTTCCCACAGACCGTGTGGAAATGTCACAGTAACAGTGAAATCCTGGTGGTGGTAGATTTTCTTGGTCACGTGAACTTTAGGATAGCTGTTTTCTCACCAAACATCAGGGCAAATTAACGTTACACAGTTCATATCTTGCCATCTGATGAAGTCATGGTTGATTTTAGAGAAGGAGAGAGAGAGAGAGAGAGGAACCCACCCTTCATTTTCTTCCCAGTCTGTCGACTCTTCCGTTTAACTCTATGTGACAGACTGGCATGACCTCAAATGTTAAATTGAGCAAATTTACTCGCTATGCTAATTTGAATGGACAAACACAAGACAGGCTGTTCTGTTGACGTCTTCTCCAAGTTGGTATTTTTATTGAACTATAGCTGAAGTCCAGAACATTCTATACACTGCAGAGTCCAATAACACGCAAGACTCCTCTTTTCCTGTCCTCTTTCCTTCGATCTCCATGGTCCTCCAATCCTTTTATCATTTGAAGTGCTAATTCACCCCTCCCCGCCAAGTTGCCTTCTGCTTATGCAGAAACACACGCGCCACACACACACAACCACACACACAACAACCACACACACACAACCACATACACACAACCACACACAACAATCACACACACAACCACAAACACACACAACCACACACACAACCACACACACACAACCACACACACACAACCACACACACACACCATACACACAACCACACACACACAATCACACACACACCACAAACACACACAGCCACACACACCACACACACACACCACACACACAACCACACACACACAACCACACACACACAACCACACACACACAACCACACACCCACACACAACCACACACACACAACCACACACACACACCACACACACAACCACACACACACCACACACACACAACCACACACACAACCACACACACACAACCACACACACACAACCACACACACAACCACCACACACACACACACACACACACACACACACACACACACACACACACACACACACACACACACACACACACACACAACCACACAGACATTCCTGAGGTGCCAGCGGTGTGTTTTGTTTTTGCCTCAGTGAACCTCGATGTTGCAGACACACAAGTGAAACAATTACCAAAACCCTGAAGCCATAACGTGTCCTCATACGTAACCTAAAAACGTGCTCGCACAGCCCACACCCTTTTATGTAATCCGAGGACCTTAAAGCATGATACAACGAGCTTTGTCAACAGTTCGTTAGTCGTTGCCATTGAACCGTGCTGGGTGTTCTATCTACCAAGACACTGGGACGTTCGCCATGTTTTTGGAGGTGATTAAGGTTGTGTGTGACAGCCGACATCACACACACACACGCACGCACACACACACACACGCACGCACACACACACGCACACACACGCACGCACACACACGCACACGCACACACACGCACGCACACACACACACGCACGCACGCATGCACGCACACACACGCACACGCGCACACACACACACACACAACAAAGAGAGAAAGAGAGAAGCACGCACACACAGAGAGCGCGCACACACACAATTACAAATTACAAAGAGAGGTACACACACACCAGACCCTCCATCCGACAGCTTTGTGATGATCTACAGTATGTTGACTCATACCAGGCCCCTCTGATGAGGACAGAATACGTGCTGACACGCGACACATTCCCCCCGTCCTCTGTTCTATTATCTCTGGCTGTAAGGGACTCCTGCCCCACAGCAGATAAGGCAGACAGATAGTACTGTCACAGTACAGCTGGTGGAAGGTGAATAGAATAGCCAGCGTTTTCTTATCACCGTTGGCCCTTAGGCTTGCGTCCCAAAAATGGCGCCCTGCTTTTAACCAGGGCCCGTACGTTTCTGGTTAGAAGTAGTGCACTATAAATGGAATAGTGTGCCCACTGGGAGCGGACTAGGTAGCTAGGAGGCTAGGGCTGTAGGATACCCCGACTAGGGTCATCGTTGCATTCTCGCCTCCGTCAATACATTCCTTTATAATTGATCTGTCTTCTTCTTTCACACGTTTGTGCTCACATCTTCACCAGCAGACATCAGTGGGTTCAAGTCTCCGTCCCAAATGGCACCCTATTCCATTTATAGTGCACTACTTCCAACCAAAACGTACAGGCCTGGTTAAAAGTAGGCGCCATTTTTTTAGAGTGAGTTTGAATCCCAGATTTCCCCTTTAATAAAAGTGAGTCTCCCAACTTGCCCCTTTAATAAGTGATATAGAGAAGAGAGTGAGATAATCAGGGACTCCTTTAATGCAGGAGCACCTATTGTCATTCTACTGTCGTCCCCGCCCACACTCACCCCCCTGCTGCCCAGGTCTGAATGGTACAGCTGTGTTTGTTTGTGGCTAAGACGCCACTTCCTCTTAGCTTTCATTGTGGTGTGTGTCGGATGTGTGTGGGTTGTGTGTGGGGAGGAGAAGGAACAGGTGGACATTTGTGAAGACAGTAACCCAATGTCTGACAGAGAGTTACATAGTTTGCAATGGATTGTGTCTGCTTACTGATGCAATTAAAGACATAAAAATGTATTTCTCTCTTCCTCCCTCCCTCCTTCTTGCTCTCTCGCTATCTCTCGCTAACTCGCTCTCTCTCACTCTCTCACTCTCTCTCTCTCTTTCTTTCTCTCTTTATCCCTCTCTCTCAGTTTCAGATGGCTTGTTCCCCATTGAGATTGTGTCTGTGACCAGGGACCATGATTTCCTGGACCGAGATGCCATCGAGCTCTGTGCAGGTGAGACTTCTCCTCCACTTCTCTTTTTCTTCATCTCTCACTTCTCCAGAAGTCAACAACTGAACCCGTAGAGCATTCTTGCTAGGTCTCCTCTCTCTTCCCTCCTCACCTCTCTATATCCTCCTCACCTCTCCCATGTCCTCCTCACCTCTCTATGTCTTCTTCCTCTCTATGTCCTCCTCTTCTCTCCCCTCCTCACCTCTCTATGTCCTCCTCACCTCTATCTCCCTCCTCACCTCTCTGTCCTCCTCACCTCTCTATGTCCTCCTCACCTCTCTATGTCCTCACCTCTCTATGTCCTCCTCAACTCTCTATGTCCTCCTCACCTCTCTATGTCCTCCTCACCTCTCTCTCCCTCCTCACCTCTCTATGTCCTCCTCACCTCGCTATGTCCTCCTCACCTCTCTATATCCTCCTCACCTCTCTATGTCCTCTTCACCTCTCTATGTCCTCCTCACCTCTCTCTTTCTCAACTTTCACCCACTTTTATGTTCCATTGTCTATTTATTTTTCTTCTTCTCTAAATCTAAATCTGTTCATCTTCTCTGCAATAGGGAAGGCATAGTGAAGATAGCGAAGAAAGTATATCTTCAAAGATGGCATGCTCTGGTTGGGTTTGAGATGAAAGAGGAACGCGATAAGCCTCTCTTTTCTCCTCGGCCTCTTTCTCTCTCCCTCTTCTGACTCCCACCTGCTTTCTCTTTCACTCCAGCATCCATCGCTTTTGTCTAGCTTTAACTCTGCCTCTCTCTGTACCTCCCTCCCCCTCTCTCCCTCTTTCTCTTTCATTATGCTTCTATCTCTTCAGCTTGTCCATGTATCCTCCCTCTCTGTCCTCTCCCTCTGTCCTCCCTCTCTCTCTCCCTCTCTGTCCTCTCTCTGTCCTCTCTCTCCTCCCTCTGTCCTCCTCTGTCCTCTCTCTCTCTCTCACCTCCCTCTCTCTCTGTCTCTAGCGATGAGGTATGATACATGCACCGTGGGGGCTGTAAATGTTTACTTCTCTCCAATTAGAGACGTTTTGTACCGTTGTCCTGTTCTCTCCATCTCTCTTGTCTTATCTCTCCACATTCCCTCCCTCGCTCCGTCTCCACGGTCACGCTATGTTCTTGCTGTTGTTTTTAAAGAAAATAAATCTATATCATTCCCTCCTTTCGCCACACCTGGGTGGCTTCTACACCAAGGGGTTGTGGGTAACATTTAAAGGGCTATGTATCATGTTATGTAATGTCATGTCAGTGGTAAAGGTCCTATGGTGTCACTTTCAGTAAGCGGAGGTGCATGAAGATGGTGGCCCACATCCACTTACCACAAATGAAACCTTTTCCTAAGTTTGCCCATCGTACACAGCTCTCCGTTCTTTTTGGGTTCATTTTTATTTTGTTGTTTCCTTTATTATAATTTATTTGTTTATTTATTTATTATAGCTTTTCATTTTTTTATGGTCACTGGCAGAGCATACATTATCCCAATTTGACCTTCAAGGCGCCTGCACTTTGGATAAAGAGAAAGAGTTGTGCTGATTTGGTGGCACATTGAACCATGTGGCGCTGTACTTTAGACAGTCAGTGGAAAGTGCTAAAACAATGACTCGGCCTGTGAATTCTGCCATCTTTATGTTCCCCATTGGAGGATGGGCTAAAAGTATCCCATTCTATTGACTCCCTTCCAGACATTATTATGAGCAGCCCTCCCCTCACCAGCCTCCTCTGTTACTGAACAGTTGACTCCTGGGACCGGTGAAGTAACTTCCATGCATTTAAATACAGTACAGTTGTTCAAAGTGCATCTATCAGATTTATCAGGAGTGAGTGGACTTTTCCAGTTGATCTAGGTTACGTCCCAAATGGCACCCTATTCCCTGTATAGTGCACTACATTTGACCAGAGTTTGGGTCCTGGTCAAAAGCAGTGCACTAAATAGGGAATAGTGTATCATAAGTCATCTCTCCATTCGAGCCTCTCAACCCCTTCCTCAATCCCTCTCTCTCCATCTCTCCCTCTATCCTTCCCTTTCTCAACCCCTTCCTCAATCCCTCTCTCCCCATCCCTCCCTCTATCCTTCCTTTCTCAACCCCTTCCTCAATCCCTCTCCCTCCATGCCTGCCACTGTCCTTCCCTTTCTCAACCCCTTCCTCAATCCTTCTCTCTCCATCTCTCCCTCTATCCTTCCCTTTCTCAACCCCTTCCCTCAATCCCTCTCTCTCCATCTCTCCCTCTATCCTTCCCTTTCTCAACCCCTTCCTCAATCCCTCTCTCTCCATGCCTCCCTCTGTCCTTCCCTTTCTCAACCCCTTCCTCAATCCCTCTCCCTCCATGCCTGCCACTGTCCTTCCCTTTCTCAACCCCTTCCTCAATCCTTCTCTCTCTATGCCTCTCTCTATCCTTCCCTTTCTCAACCCCCCTTCCTCAATCCCTCTCTCTCCATGCCTCCCTCTGTCCTTCCCTTTCTCAACCCCTTCCTCAATCCTTCTCTCTCTATGCCTCTCTCTGTCCTTCCCTTACTCAACCCCTTCCTCACTCCCTTTCTCTCCATGCCCCCTCTGTCCTTCCCGTTCTCAACCCCTTCCTCCATCCATTGTCACATGATCTGCTTTCAGAGCTCTTCAGAGGGGAGAGCACCCCCCCCCCCACACACACACACACACACACACACACACACACACACACACACACACACACACACACACACACTACGACTACTACTACTACCCCCCACCCCCTCGCCAGGTGTCCAGCGGGATAAGCCCCCCCTTCCCCCTTTGTCGTCTTGTTGTCGCCAATCAAGCTGATTTCTCTCTCTTTTCATTCCTTCTCTTCTTCCCCTCTTATCCCGGCTTATCCTTCAGCGCCTCATTAGCTGCTCACCTCTCTCTCTCTCTCACTCGCTCGCTCTCTCTCTACCTCTTTCTCCTCTTCTCTCTCTCTCTCTCTCTCTCTCTCTCTCTCTCTCACTCGCTCGCTCTCTCTCTACCTCTTTCTCCTCTTCTCTCTCTCTCTCTCTCTCTCTCTCTCTCTCTCTCTCGCTCGCTCTCTCTCTACCTCTTTCTCCTCTTCTCTCTCTCTCTCTCTCTCTCTCTCTCTCTCTCTCTCTCTCTCTCTCTCTCTCTCTCTCTCTCTCTCTCTCTCTCTCTTCCTGTCTTTTCTCTCTCAGGAGTTTGTCTCTTGTCAGAGGCTTGTTGTTGGGACTTTTGCTAGGACTCCTGGAAGTGTGTGTGTGTGTGTGTGTGTGTTTATGTATCTGATTGTGTATCGGTATCTATTTACAGGAGACTGAACACCCTCAACAAGTGTGCCCTGATGAGACTGGAGATCTCCCCACAGAGAAAGAGAGTAAGTTCCTCCCTCCTCTTCCTCCCTCCTCTTCCTCCCTCTTCTTCCACCCTCCTCTTCCTCCCTCCTCTTCCACCCTTTTCTCTTCCACTCTTTCACACCCAAAAATCCCTAATTCTTCAGAACTTTTCCAGCCCCAGTTTAGTTTTTCCTACCTGTCCTCCAACTCCGACCTCCTTATAGCCTGGGGTGTGAAAGTCTCCCTCTCTCTTTCTCTTCTAATGAAAAGGCTCCTGTCTTTTTATCAATCCCTTTATGAAGAGCCCAAGGCAAGGAAAGATAGCTTTTATGTCCAAATGAAGGGCTTGCTGTTCACGGGCTGGCCCTTCTTCCTCAGGCCTGATCCCGAACACACGCACACACACACATGACACACACTCTGTCTATAGAGGGCGGCAGGTAACCTAGTGGTTAAGCCTGAAAGGTTGCTGGGTCAAATCCCCGAGCTGACTAGTTCGAGCTGACTAGGTGAAAAATCTGTCCATGTGCCCTTGAGCAAGGCCCATAACCCTAATTGCTGCTGTACGTCTCTCTGGATTAGACCGTATACCTCTCCCTCTATTGAAATGTGTCTCTTCCCCGTAGTGGTTGAAATCAGAGACGCGACGTTGTTTATGGCGTATCAAAACACCCACAGGAGTGACTGAATGCAGGAGAAGATAAGACTGGCCATCTAGATAGTTCTAGGTATTGACATTGTTGCTATTGAGCTCAAAAGTCAAACTCCCCCACGATGGTCGTCACGACGTCAGTCAGTATATCAGACAGAAGGAGTTTCTGGCCGCCGCGATCAAAGCTGAAGTAAGAAAGGCCAGTGTGTGTCGTGGTGAGTGGAGAGGGGGTCATAAATGGGGACCCGGGTTTTATTTGATGGACTTTTGTCCCCATCGCTCTCAGCCACCGTGAAGGAGGTGCCTGTGAAGTTTGCAGACTCCCGCGCCCCTCCTCTGCCCCCCGGCTCCCTGGTCCCCTCGGCAGGCAGTTCACTTTCCTGAATTAGGGGGACAGACTGGCCCTGTGGGGACGATAGGGTAGTTACACTTCTGTGGGGGTGAGGGTGGGGGGGTTGCCCTAGCCTGGTCGGCTGGCGTGTGAACTTCTCGGATCGGGGTGGAATTTCCTGGACTCCCCTCGGGACGTGTGTGTGTGTGTGTGTGTGCGTGCGTGCGTGTGTGTGTGTGTGTGTGTGTGTGTGTGTGTGTGTGTGTGTGTGTGTGTGTGTGTGTGTGCGTGTGTGCGTGTGTGCGTGTGTGTGTGTAAGAGAGAGAAAGATAGTGAGACTCTGTTGTCGTTTTCACGGTCAGGGATAAGTTCCAACACAATAACAACCATTAACCAGCTGTGTGTGAATCTTATCTCTGTGAAATGTTCCAGCGGTCGGGAGGGAGTTGAGGAATGTTCACAGATCTGCTGTCTGTGAATATCCCTGCTGCTCTCACACAAAGGCCATGTCCCAAACGGCACCCTTTCCCATATATAGTGCACTACTTTTGACCAGAGTTCTATGGGCCCTGGTCCCTAGCAGTGCACTCTGAGGAATGGAAGGTCATCTGGACAGAATACAGGGCAGCTCGTTTGACTTCATGGCCATTCACCTTTTAGAAACAGATTTCATGTTCTAACCTTGTTCATGAAACAGAGAGAAAATCTTGAAAATATTACGTCCTTTTGATTAAACTGTCATTTTCTTTGGGCATTTTTCTTCTCTTCTTATAGTGATAATGTGTCACCAGCAGGTTGACGTTTGCTGTCAGGAATCTTAGAGGCAGAACTGAGAGATTTTCACTAGATGGGATATGTGGCAAACATTAATGTTTCTTTTTTTGCTTTTCGGCTTAATTTAAGATTAGGGTTAGGCATTAAGGTTATCAGTGTGGTTAAGGTTAAGGTTAGAGTTAAGTTTAGGTTTGAGATTTTATTACTTTCTGGCCATGCCAGCTGGTGACCACTCTGCAGAGCTGCCTCCAGAACAAGATTCATGACCCGAAAAACGCTAACCTGCCCCTCTGTCTTCTCTCTCTCTACTCCAGAGTGAGGATTCAGACAGAGGAAGAGCCATGCGCCATCAGTGGCCTTTGGACCTTCCAGCGGGACAGCAAGCGCTGGTCTCGCCTGGAGGAGCTGGATGTCTTCTTCCTCCCGGGTGGAAACCAGCCGCCTTTCCCCAGGTCCAGAGACCTCTCGGTCCAGGGGCAGCTCCGCCGAGGCCTGAGCTCAGTGTGCTGACGGATCTCCGAGCAGCCCGAGTGGCCTCGCTTCACAGCCGGCGGGAGTGTGGGGAGGGGAGGGATGGTCGATGGTGCCACATCTAGCGATGCCACCCCAGCGGCAGGCGCCACCGCGCCAACTCCATGGCCAGCATGTGCTCACTCCTCGAACACGGGCGCTCGTGTGCGCCAATGAGGACTCGCTGTCTGGCGGGCATCCGCACTCACCATTGGGACGACCCAGTCACTTCTCCTTCGACGACAAGCAGTGGAATTTTGGGAACAGGAGGGATGAAGGAGGAGGAGCGAGACTAGAAGGAGGAAGAGACTCTCTCACGGGCCAAGAGTTTCCTCAAGCGCATAGAGCATCAGACTGAGACGCCACTTCAGCAAGAAGAAGAAGCGGAGGGCGGGGAAGACCTTCCAAACTGGAGATCAGCGGGCAGTCATCAAAGAAGGACTGAACGACCGACAAGCTACGAGGCGCCTCCAACTCGTTGACATTCTCCACCCTCAACCCGGCCAAACCATGACCCTGAACCATAACAGGAGTGTATCCTACTCCGCAGACCAGCAGTGGCATGGGAGCTCTGGGCTTCGCAGACGTGGCTGATCGACAGCAAGCGGGGGCACATTGGCACCCCGAGCCGGTGGCCACGAACCCGAAGCCACAGCACCGGTGGGAGCCCAGTAAGAGTGGGATGTACCTGGAAGAGTTTGACCGTTAAGCGTGTTCCTACAGCCGCCTGGAGAACAACAACCCTCAGGTTCCAACCCAGCTTCAAAGGCAGACAGAAACCACCTCAGCAACAGCCTAGTAACCGGATAGTGGCTGAGCAAAACCAAAGCAAGCGTGGTCGCCTCAACGGAGAGAGGGAGGAGGAAGAGGAGGAAGAAGGTGTGATTTTCTTCTACCTTCCAGAAGGCCACAAACCGGGCACATTCCCCAAAGCGCTCGGCGACGGCAAACAACCACCGCAAAGTGGAAATGCCGATCCGCGCTATATCGGTAGTCGATGCCAAGCGCGTTGCGGCTCCACCGGCTCAGCGGACAGCCGCCTGAGTTTCTACGACAATGTGCCCAACGTGGCCTATCAAGGCGAGGAAGACGATGAAGACAATGAAGAAGGGGAGGGGCCAAAGTTGGAGGATGTGCTGGAATGTGTCAACGGCCTGCAGCGGTTCGTCAACGCCTGGACGGACAGGGTGGCAGCCGGAGAAGAGGATGACGAAGAGGAAGAAGAAGAGGGGGATTCCGATTCGGCATTGGATTCAGCGTCTCCTTGTCCGTCCTCACCTTTGCAGAACCGGCTGGAGGAGACGGACAACGGGAGCGACCAGGACAGCACGGGCAACCCTCTGGGAGAAGGAGAGAGGGAAGAAGGAGAGGGGAAGAAGCCATGAGGAGAGGAGGGACTCTGGAGTGGGAGCCTCTCTCACCAGATCTAACAGGTCAGTTATTAATTCATTAATCAACTCTCTGTTAATCAATCTATAGATATCACCAATGTTGTTATTGTCCCCATTTGAGAAAATGTCCTGTGTGTTAGGATGAAGGACTGGCGAGCTCAATTCAACATTCTTAAGTGTTTTGGATGAAGGGTTGAGAGAGAGAAAGGGTGAGAGAGAGGGTGAGAGAGAGGATGAGAAGGAGGGTGAGAGAGAGGGTGAGAAGGAGGGTGAGAGAGAGGGTGAGAAGGAGGGTGAGAGAGAGGGTGAGAAGGAGGGTGAGAGAGAGGGTGAGAAGGAGGGTGAGAGAGAGGGTGAGAAGGAGGGTGAGAGAGAGGGTGGTGGAATGGAGGTGCACAAACAGACAGAAAGAGGGAGAAAGAAGGAGGTACAGAAAGAGATATGGGTAGAGGCACAGAAAGAGAGAGAGAGATGGGTAGAGGCACAGAAGAAGAGAGATATGGGTAGAGGCACAGAAAGAGAAAGAGAGATATGGGTAGAGGTACAGAAAGAGAAAGAGAGATATGGGTAGAGGTACAGAAAGAGAAAGAGAGATATGGGTAGAGGCACAGAAAGAGAAGAGAGATATGGGTAGAGGCACAGAAAGAGAAAGAGAGATATGGGTAGAGGTACAGAAAGAGAAAGAGAGATGGGTAGAGGTACAGAAAGAGAAAGAGAGAGATGGGTAGAGGTACAGAAAGAGAAGAGAGAGATGGGTAGAGGCACAGAAAGAGAAAGAGAGATGGGTAGAGGTACAGAAGAGAGAGAGATGAGTAGAGGACAAAAGAGATATGGGTAGAGGCACAGAAAGAGAAAGAGATATGGGTAGAGGCACAGAAAGAGAAAGAGAGAGATGGGTAGAGGCACAGAAAGAGAAGAGAGATATGGGTAGAGGCACAGAAAGAGAAAGAGAGATATGGGTAGAGGCACAGAAAGAGAAGAGAGATATGGGTAGAGGTACAGAAAGAGAAGAGAGATATGGGTAGAGGCACAGAAAGAGAAAGAGATATGGGTAGAGGCACATAAAGAGAAAGAGATATGGGTAGAGGTACAGAAAGATAAAGAGAGATATGGGTAGAGGTACAGAAAGAGAGATATGGGTAGAGGTACAGAAAGAGAAAGAGAGATGGGTAGAGGTACAGAAAGAGAAAGAGAGAGATGGGTAGAGGTACAGAAAGAGAAGAGAGAGATGGGTAGAGGTACAGAAAGAGAGAGAGAGAGAGAGAGAGAGATGGGTAGAGGTACAGAAGAGAGAGAGATGGGTAGAGGTACAGAAAGAGAGAGAGATGGGTAGAGGTACAGAAAGAGAAGAGAGAGATGGGTAGAGGTACAGAAAGAGA
>NW_027009909.1:0-37850 GCF_036934945.1 Oncorhynchus masou masou
GTGCAGATGACACACTGCACCTGTGGAACCTTCAGCCAGAGACGCCCAGCCATCCTGCACTCGCTCAAATTCAACAGAGAGAGGTAAGAACTTCAGTAACACACACACACACACACACACACACACACACACACACACACACACACACACACACACACACACACACACACACACACATAGGACCTTGCATAAATGCAGGAATATTTTCTGTTTGACATCTCACGGCTCAATGAGATGGATTAGACTTCAAGGCAAGTATATGAAACATTATACATTATAGTTAGACAGCATACCTGTCTCAAGGTTCACCGTCTACCTGTCTCAAGGTTCACCGTCTACCTGTCTCAAGGTTACCTGTCTCAAGGTTCACCGTCTACCTGTCTCAAGGTTACCTGTCTCAAGGTTCACCGTCTACCTGTCTCAAGGTTACCTGTCTCCAAGGTTCACCGTCTACCTGTCTCAAGGTTCACCGTCTACCTGTCTCAAGGTTACCTGTCTCAAGGTTCACCGTCTACCTGTCTCAAGGTTACCTGTCTCAAGGTTCACCGTCTACCTGTCTCGAGGTTCACCGTCTACCTGTCTCGAGGTTCACCGTCTCACCTGTCTCGAGGTTCACCGTCTACCTGTCTCAAGGTTCACCGTCTACCTGTCTCAAGGTTCACCGTCTACCTGTCTCAAGGTTCACCGTCTACCTGTCTCAAGGTTCACCGTCTACCTGTCTCAAGGTTCACCGTCTACCTGTCTCAAGGTTCACCGTCTACCTGTCTCAAGGTTCACCATCTACCTGTCTCAAGGTTCACCGTCTACCTGTCTCAAGGTTCACCGTCTACCTGTCTCAAGGTTCACCGTCTACCTGTCTCAAGGTTCACCATCTACCTGTCTCAAGGTTCACCGTCTACCTGTCTCAAGGTTCACCGTCTACCTGTCTCAAGGTTCACCGTCTACCTGTCTCAAGGTTCACCGTCTACCTGTCTCGAGGTTCACCGTCTACCTGTCTCAAGGTTCACCGTCTACCTGTCTCGAGGTTCACCGTCTACCTGTCTCAAGGTTCACCGTCTACCTGTCTCGAGGTTCACCGTCTACCTGTCTCGAGGTTCACCGTCTACCTGTCTCCGAGGTTCACCGTCTACCTGTCTCAAGGTTCACCATCTACCTGTCTCAAGGTTCACCGTCTACCTGTCTCAAGGTTCACCGTCTACCTGTCTCAAGGTTCACCGTCTACCTGTCTCAAGGTTCACCATCTACCTGTCTCAAGGTTCACCGTCTAACTGTCTCAAGGTTCACCATCTACCTGTCTCAAGGTTCACCGTCTACCTGTCTCAAGGTTCACCATCTACCTGTCTCAAGGTTCACCGTCTACCTGTCTCAAGGTTCACCATCTACCTGTCTCAAGGTTCACCGTCTACCTGTCTCAAGGTTCACCGTCTACCTGTCTCAAGGTTCACCGTCTACCTGTCTCAAGGTTCACCGTCTACCTGTCTCGAGGTTCACCGTCTACCTGTCTCAAGGTTCACCGTCTACCTGTCTCAAGGTTCACCGTCTACCTGTCTCAAGGTTCACCGTCTACCTGTCTCAAGGTTCACCGTCTACCTGTCTCCGAGGTTCACCGTCTACCTGTCTCAAGGTTCACCGTCTACCTGTCTCAAGGTTCACCGTCTACCTGTCTCAAGGTTCACCGTCTACCTGTCTCAAGGTTCACCGTCTACCTGTCTCAAGGTTCACCGTCTACCTGTCTCAAGGTTCACCGTCTACCTGTCTCAAGGTTCACCGTCTACCTGTCTCAAGGTTCACCGTCTACCTGTCTCAAGGTTCACCGTCTACCTGTCTCAAGGTTCACCGTCTACCTGTCTCAAGGTTCACCGTCTACCTGTCTCAAGGTTCACCGTCACCTGTCTCAAGGTTCACCGTCTACCTGTCTCAAGGTTCACCGTCTACCTGTCTCAAGGTTCACCGTCTACCTGTCTCGAGGAGTTCACCGTCTACCTGTCTCGAGTTCACCGTCTACCTGTCTCAAGGTTCACCGTCTACCTGTCTCAAGGTTCACCGTCTACCTGTCTCAAGGTTCACCGTCTACCTGTCTCCAAGGTTCACCGTCTACCTGTCTCAAGGTTCACCGTCTACCTGTCTCAAGGTTCACCGTCTACCTGTCTCAAGGTTCACCGTCTACCTGTCTCAAGGTTCACCGTCTACCTGTCTCAAGGTTCACCGCCTACCTGTCTCAAGGTTCACCGTCTACCTGTCTCAAGGTTCACCGTCTACCTGTCTCAAGGTTCACCGTCTACCTGTCTCAAGGTTCACCGTCTACCTGTCTCGAGGTTCACCGTCTACCTGTCTCAAGGTTCACCGTCTACCTGTCTCAAGGTTCACCGTCTACCTGTCTCAAGGTTCACCGTCTACCTGTCTCAAGGTTCACCGTCTACCTGTCTCAAGGTTCACCGTCTACCTGTCTCGAGGTTCACCGTCTACCTGTCTCGAGGTTCACCGTCTACCTGTCTCCAAGGTTCACCATCTACCTGTCTCAAGGTTCACCGTCTACCTGTCTCGAGGTTCACCGTCTACCTGTCTCAAGGTTCACCGTCTACCTGTCTCAAGGTTCACCGTCTACCTGTCTCAAGGTTCACCGTCTACCTGTCTCGAGGTTCACCGTCTACCTGTCTCAAGGTTCACCATCTACCTGTCTCGAGGTTCACCGTCTACCTGTCTCAAGGTTCACCGTCTACCTGTCTCGAGGTTCACCATCTACCTGTCTCAAGGTTTCCTGATCTACCTGTCTCGAGGTTCACTGTCTACCTGTCTCAGGTTCACCATCTACCTGTCTCGAGGTTCACCATCTACCTGTCTCAAGGTTCACCGCCTACCTGTCTCGAGGTTCACCGTCTACCTGTCTCAAGGTTCACCATCTACCTGTCTCGAGGAGTTCACCGTCTACCTGTCTCAACCTGTTCCAAGGTTCACCGTCTACCTGTCTCAAGGTTCACCGTCTACCTGTCTCAAGGTGCTCACCTGTCTCAAGGTTCACCTGTCTCAGGTGCCACCATCTACCTGTCCCAAGGTTCACCGTCTACCTGTCCTGGTTCACTGTCTACCTGTCTCAAGGTGCACCGTCTACCTGTCTCAAGGTTCACCGTCTACCTGTCTCAAGGTTCACCGTCTACCTGTCTCTGTTCACCGTCTACCTGTCTCTGCTGTTCACCGTCTACCTGTCTCGTTCACCGCCTACCTGTCTCAAGGTTCACCGTCTACCTGTCTCAAGGTTCACCATCTACCTGTCTCAAGGTTCACCGTCTACCTGTCTCAAGGTTCACCATCTACCTGTCTCAAGATTCACTATTCATTCATATGTTAGAGTCAGGACTAGTATCTTCTGCTTGATTTAGTATGTTTTCTCCAACTTAGCTCTGATATTTTTCTTGGTGTCTGCATCAATGTACTGAAGAAAGAGATTAGAAAGAAAAAGGAGGCCGTAAAGGTCCAAATATATATATATATATATATATTTAACTAGGCTAATCAGTTAAGAACAAATTCTTATTTGTAATGACGGCCTAGTAACAGTGGGTTAACTGCATGTTCAGGGGCAGAACGACAGATTTGTACCGCTATCAGCTCAGGGATTCTATTCAACAACTTTTTGGTTACTGGCCCAATGCCTCTATCCACTAGGCTACCTGCTGCCCCATAGCCTGGTCTGATATCTCCCATCACAAACATGGATGAGTTTTTTTTTTTTTGACCTTTATTTACCAGGCAAGTCAGTTAAGAACAAATTCTTATTTTCAATGACGGCCTGGGAATGAGGGTTAACTGCCTGTTCAGGGGCAGAACGACAGATTTGTACCTTGTCAGCTCGGGGTTTGAACTCGCATCCTTCCGGTTACTAGTCCAACGCCTCTAACCACTAGGCTACCCTGCCCAGAGGGAAGAATTGAACATAGCCTGGTCTGATATCTCCCATGTCGTAGGCTGTATTGGCTGGGTCATATGTAGTAGGTTGTATTGGCTGGGTCATATGTAGTAGGTTGTATTGGCTGGTCATATGTAGTAGGTTGTATTGGAGGGGTCATATGTAGTAGGTTGTATTGGCTGGGCATATGTAGTTGGTTGTATTGAGGGGTCATATGTAGTAGGTTGTATTGGCTGGGTAACATGTAGTAGGTTGTATTGGCTGGGTCATATGTAGTAGGTTGTATTGAGGGGTCATATGTAGTAGGTTGTATTGTCTGGGTCATATGTGTAGGTTGTATTGAGGGGTCATATGTAGTAGGTTGTATTGGCTGGGTAACATGTAGTAGGTTGTATTGGTGCGCTCATCTGTACTGCCCTACCAAGCACAAAGCAGTAACTGCTCATAGCGTGAAACTGAGAAAATGGCTTTATTTACCTTGGTTACAGTAACTTTATACAGTTACTGATAACATGACCGCCATTTTCTCCAAAACACAATACAACAGAGGCAGAATGCTT
This sequence comes from Oncorhynchus masou masou, assembly GCF_036934945.1. Classification (NCBI taxonomy): domain Eukaryota; kingdom Metazoa; phylum Chordata; class Actinopteri; order Salmoniformes; family Salmonidae; genus Oncorhynchus; species Oncorhynchus masou. The sequence goes on from NW_027009909.1 coordinate 4,465, forward strand.
GTCCACATGATTAAGCATGAGTTTAATGTAGCAAAAAATGACGTGAACTCATTTTCTACCAAATTATTAGTTACTGCCTTTTGCTTGGTAGGGCAGAATAAATCTGTCTCGTTGGCAGACAAGGTCAAGCAGATGCTGTCTGAATGGCTAAGCCACAGCATTTTGAAAGATGAGGAATTTGTTGATGTTTGCGACATTCAGCATTGTGGTGAGTGTTTTTTATTGAGTCTTGAGGCAAAGTCAGAGAAGTTTGAGCTATCTCTCTTACTGGCCCCTTTCACTTTGATTTACTCTCAGGTGTCCTTTGGGGGCAAGCTTCAGAAGGGGGGATGAATTATACATTGTTTGTGCTTGAAGAAGAGAGAGGGAAAGATAGATACTTTGAAAGGATATTTTTGTGTGTTGTGGTCTTCTTGTTTGAACTGTTAAAAAAAGAAGAAACAGCAAAGAATCTTTGGGAAGATATCGTGAAGGTCTTTCATAAGAGCAAATCCTAGACGTATAGTTACTGGTCTGCAGCTGGGAATTACTTAAGTCTAGTACGAGAATACCGAACACTGCGTAAGCATCTATTCTCTGCAACTACCATCTGTAGGCCTGACGCTTCCAACTACAACAGACACTATCCAGAGCCGTTGAGAAAGCTACGACCACGAAAGACATTGTGACTTCTGGGGAAGTTAACCAGAGACTCTCTGATGAACTGAACTCCAACAGAGAGGACATTGTGACTTCTGGGAAAGTTAACCAGAGACTCTCTGATGAACTGAACTCCAACAAAGAGGACATTGTGACTTCTGGGGAAGTTAAACAGAGACTCTCTGATGAACTGAACTCCAACAGAAAGGACATTGTGACTTCTGGGGAAGTTAACCAGAGACTCTCTGATGAACTGAACTCCAACAGAGAGGACATTGTGACTTCTGGGGAAGTTAACCAGAGACTCTCTGATGAACTGAACTCCAACAGAGAGGACATTGTGACTTCTGGGGAAGTTAAACAGAGACTCTCTGATGAACTGAACTCCAACAGAGAGGACATTGTGACTTCTGGCGAAGTTAACCAGAGACTCTCTGATGAACTGACTCTCCAGCAGACGGAGGAGACAACAACGTCATACGGCACTAAATATATACATAGCAAATTATTCTCGAATGAGCGGCCGTTCATGTGCAAAGGATTAGCATTTAAAAGAATATAACTATCAACTTTCACATGTGAAAAAAAATCTCTGCATTATTTATTTTTTCTCAACACATTTCTTTTGAACACTTCCAGCTACATCTGGTCTCCCATCCAGGGACCAGGACCAACCCTGTTTAACTTCAGAAGTAAACCAGCAGTGGTATACATCTGGTCTCCCATCCAGGGACCAGGACCAACCCTGTTTAACTTCAGAAGTAAACCAGCAGTGGTATACATCTGGTCTCCCATCCAGGGCCCAGGACCAACCCTGTTTAACTTCAGAAGTAAACCAGCAGTGGTATACATCTGGTCTCCCATCCAGGGACCAGGACCAACCCTGTTTAACTTCAGAAGTAAACCAGCAGTGGTATACATCTGGTCTCCCATCCAGGGCCCAGGACCAACCCTGTTTAACTTCAGAAGTAAACCAGCAGTGGTATACATCTGGTCTCCCATCCAGGGACCAGGACCAACCCTGTTTAACTTCAGAAGTAAACCAGCAGTGGTATACATCTGGTCTCCCATCCAGGGACCAGGACCAACCCTGTTTAACTTCAGAAGTAAACCAGCAGTGGTATACATCTGGTCTCCCATCCAGGGACCAGGACCAACCCTGTTTAACTTCAGAAGTAAACCAGCAGTGTATACATCTGGTCTCCCATCCAGGGCCCAGGACCAACCCTGTTTAACTTCAGAAGTAAACCAGCAGTGGTATACATCTGGTCTCCCATCCAGGGACCAGGACCAACCCTGTTTAACTTCAGAAGTAAACCAGCAGTGGTATACATCTGGTCTCCCATCCAGGGACCAGGACCAACCCTGTTTAACTTCAGAAGTAAACCAGCAGTGGTATACATCTGGTCTCCCATCCAGGGACCAGGACCAACCCTGTTTAACTTCAGAAGTAAACCAGCAGTGGTATACATCTGGTCTCCCATCCAGGGACCAGGACCAACCCTGTTTAACTTCAGAAGTAAACCAGCAGTGGTATACATCTGGTCTCCCATCCAGGGACCAGGACCAACCCTGTTTAACTTCAGAAGTAAACCAGCAGTGGTATACATCTGGTCTCCCATCCAGGGACCAGGACCAACCCTGTTTAACTTCAGAAGTAAACCAGCAGTGGTATACATCTGGTCTCCCATCCAGGGACCAGGACCCTGTTTAACTTCAGTGTAACATAATAATTATTTCCTCGATAGATATTTTGTTTCGCTGTCAATACTTTTGGGTTTATGTTTTGCTTTCAATATCATCACTTTCCTTTGTAATAAGGAACTTTGTGAAGCGGGTCGACAGCTTCAAGTTCTATGGCGTCCACATCACTAAGGACATCACTAACATGGTCCATCGAGAGCATCTTGAATGATTGCATCACCGCTTGGTATGTTAATTGCACCACCCCTGACGGAAAATCACTGCGGACAGCCCAATACATCACTGGGGCCGAGCTTCCTGCCATCCGGGACCTCTATGTCAGGCGGTGTCAGAGGATGGCCGAAAAATACCCAAGACACAGACTGCTCACTCTGCTACCATCCAGCAAATGGTTCCAGAGCATCGGCTTCAGCGGCTCTCAGACCAACATGCTCTGAGACAAATTCTAATTTTTATTGAACTAGGCAGATCAGTTAAGATCAAATTCTTATTTACAATGACAGCCTACTGGGGAACAGTGGGTTAACAGCGTTGTTCAGGGGCAGAACGACAGATTTTTTACCTTGTCAGCTCGGGGATTCAATCCAGCAACTTTTCGGTTATTGGCCCAACACTCTAACCACTAGGCTATTGCCGCTATAAGAATGCTAAATAGCCAGACTGCTAAATAGTCAATTTATGGTAGCTGAACTATCTGGAACGACCTTACGCACATTCACTTTATATAAACACCATATACACACTCACTAGACTATATATACACACCATATACACACTCACTAGACTATACATACACACCATATACACACTAACTAGACTATATATACACACAAAATACACACTCACTAGACTATATCTACACACCATATACACACTCACTAGACTATATCTACACACCATATACACACTCACTAGACTATATATACACACCAAATACACACTCACTAGACTATATCTACACACCATATACACACTCACTAGACTATATCTACACACCATATACACACTCACTAGACTATATATACACACCAAATACACACTCACTAGACTATATCTACACACCAAATACACACTCACTAGACTATATCTACACACCATATACACACTCACTAGACTATATATACACACCATATACACACTCACTAGACTATATATACACACCATATACACACTCACTAGACTATATATACACACCATATACACACTCACTAGACTATATTTCCACACAATATACACACTTGCTAGACTATATATACACACAATATACACACTCACTAGACTATATATACACACCATATACACACTCACTAGACTATATATACACACCATATACACACTCACTAGACTATATATACACACCATATACACACTCACTAGACTATATATACACACCATATACACACTCACTAGACTATACATACACACCATATACACACTCAGACTATACATACACACCATATACACACTCACTAGACTATATATACACACTAAATACACACTCACTAGACTATATATACACACCATATACACACTCACTAGACTATACATACACACCATATACACACTCACTAGACTATATCTACACACCATATACACACTCACTAGACTATATATACACACCATATACACACTCACTAGACTATACATACACACCATATACACACTCACTAGACTATATCTACACACCATATACACACTAACTAGACTATATATACACACCATATACACACTCACTAGACTATACATACACACCATATACACACTCACTAGACTATACATACACACCATATACACACTCACTAGACTATACATACACACCATATACACACTCACTAGACTATACATACACACCATATACACACTCACTAGACTATATCTACACACCATATACACACTCACTAGACTATATATACACACTCACTAGACTATATCTACACACCATATACACACTAACTAGACTATACATACACACCATATACACACTCACTAGACTATATATACACACCATATCACACTCACTAGACTATATCTACACACTCACTAGACTATATATACACACCATATACACACTCACTAGACTATATCTACACACCATATACACACTAACTAGACTATATATACACACCATATACACACTCACTAGACTATATCTACACACCATATACACACTCACTAGACTATATCTACACACCATATACACACTAACTAGACTATATATACACACCATATACACACTCACTAGACTATATATACACACAAAATACACACTCACTAGACTATATCTACACACCATATACACACTCACTAGACTATATCTACACACTAAATACACACCCACTAGACTATATCTACACACCATATACACACTAACTAGACTATATACACACACCATATACACACTCACTAGACTATATATACACACTAAATACACACTCACTAGACTATATATACACACTAAATACACACTCACTAGACTATATATACACACTAAATACACACTCACTAGACTATATATACACACTAAATACACACTCACTAGACTATATCTACACACCATATACACACTCACTAGACTATATATACACACTAAATACACACTCACTAGACTATATCTACACACCATATACACACTCACTAGACTATATATACACACCATATACACACTCACTAGACTATATATACACACTAAATACACACTCACTAGACTATATCTACACACCATATACACACTCACTAGACTATATATACACACCATATACACACTCACTAGACTATATATAACACACTCACTAGACTATATATACACACCATATACACACTAACTAGACTATATATACACACATATATACACACTCACTAGACCATATCTACACACTCACTAGACTATATATACACACCATATACACACTCACTAGACTATATATACACACTAAATACACACTCACTAGACTTTATCTACACACCATATACACACTCACTAGACTATATATACACACTCACTAGACTATATATACATACTAAATACACACTCACTAGACTATATATGCACACTAAATACACACTCACAAGACATTTACATTTACATTTAAGTCATTTAGCAGACGCTCTTATCCAGAGCGACTTACAAGTTAATTTTTACCTTTTATTTAACCAGGCAAGTCAGTTAAGAACACATTCTTATTTTCAATGACGGCCTGGGAACAGTGGGTTAACTGCCTGTTCCAGGGGCAGAACGACAGATTTGTACCTTGTCGGCTCGGGGGTTTGAACGGGGTCCAACGCTCTAACCACTAGGCTACCCTGCCGCCCCAAGACTGTATATACACACTAAATACACACTCACTAGACTATATCTACACACCATATACACACTCACTAGACTATATCTACACACCATATACACACTCACTAGACTATATATACACACTCACTAGACTATATATACACACCATATACACATTCACTAGACTATATATCACACCAAATACACACACTCACTAGACCATATATACACACTATATACACACTCTCTAGACTATGTATACAAACCATATATATAAAACTATAAGCTATAAAAAAAATATTGACATGTATTTAAACCCTTATTTTTTGACACTAAACGATCTCCATTTATAGCATCCATAAAAAAATGTAACTGGTACGAGGAACCTTCGGACCAGTCTTGTGAGCTCGTGGGTAGCCAAGAGCAAAACAACCGACACGTGTTCATGAGAGTCTCAACTTTCTGCAGAGTGGTCATATTAGCGCGTTTCCCAATCTGTTCAGAATGAGTCGTAGAGCAAAGCGGAGAACACCGTCGTGTTCGCGAGAGCCCAAACCGTTTGGATGCTGCATACGATACAGTGAGAAGATTGATTTTCGAGATATTCTCATGGTTTTAACAGACATTGTTCTAGCTCTGCTACCTTTCACTGAAGATGCGTAAGATGCAACATTAGCCGATGCTGTGGGTTGAGATGCAAAAAACAACAACATATCTCTAGCTTAAATTGATGGATTTTGTTTGGGATTTTGTTTATTATGTTAAGTAGATTTCCACGTTGCCGCGGAAAGAGTCTCTAGCGCGTTAAAACAGTTGCAGAGTTTAATGGCTGTGATAGGAGAAACCTGAGGATGGATCAACAACATTGCAGAGTGCATTCGGATATTATTTGGAACCCTTGACTTTTTCCACATTTTGTTATGTTACTGCCTTATTCTAAAATGGATTAAAACGCCCCCCATCTATCTACATACAACACCCCATAATGACAAAGTAAAACAGGTTTTTATAAGTTTGTGCATAACAGTAATTTCACTCTACTTAAGTATTCAGACCCTTTACTCAGAACTTTGCTGAAGCGATTACAGACTCAAGTCTTCTCAAGTCTTCTTGAGTATGACACTACAAGATTGGAATACCTGTATTTTGGGAGTTTCTCTCATTCTTCTCTACAGATCCTCTCAAGGTCTCTCCAGAGATGTTCGATCGGGTTCAAGTCCGGGCTCAGGCTGGGTCACTCAAGGACATTCAGTGACTTGTTCCGAAGCCAGTCCTGCGTTGTCTTGTCTGTGTGCTCTGGTTTATTGTGCTGCTGGAATGAGAACCTTCACAGCAGTCTGAGATTCTGAGCACTCTGAAGCATGTTTTCTTTAAGGATTAAGGATTTGCTCCGTTCATCTTTCCTTCAAACCTGACTAGTCTCCTGGTCCCTGCCGCTTAAAAACAACCCTTCAGCATGATGCTGCCACCACCATGCTTCACTTTAGGGATGGTGACAGGTCTCCTCCAGATGTGACACTTGGCATTCAGGCCAAAGAGTTCAATCTTGGTTTCATCAGACCAGAAAATCTTGTTTCTCATGGTCTGAGAGTCTTTAGGTGCCTTTTGTCCAGTGTTGTAAAATACTTTAAAGTACTACTTTTTGGGGTATCTGTATTTTACTATTTATATTTTTGAAAACTTTTATTTTTACTCCACTACATTCCTAAAGAAAATAATGTACTACACCCTTAAAGAGAAAATCCCCGGTCATCCCTACTGCCTCTCATCTGGAGGACCTACTAAACACAAACGCTTTATTTGCAAATGAGTTCCCTCTCGTCAGGTATTTAAGGAATGTTCCAGGCTGCCTGTCTGCTCAGCCAGGTAAAGTCCTGATTCGTCTGCTTTATGACTTCAGTACAGGTATTGTTGAACTGTTGATACATTGAACTGTGCCGCCAGCAAATTGTGTTGGAATGTGCCCCTGGCTATCCGTAAATAAAAATTTAAATTTGTGCCTTTTGGTTCTTCACAAAAAAATACAGTTTTATATATTTATGTTTGAAGCCTGAAATGTGGCAAAAAGTCGCAAAGTTCAAGGGGGCCGAATACTTTCGCAAGGCACTGTACAAACCAACACATTGCTGAGTAACAAGCATATGCTTTTCAAGCATAATGGTGGCTGCATCATTTAATGGGATATGCTTGTAATCGTTAATATGGATTGGGGAGTTTTCCAGGATAAAACAATAAACAGAATGGTGGTAAGCACAGGCAAACTCCAGTAGCTCCTATGTGGGAGGTGACATTTGTAATAGATTTCCAGTAGCTCCTAGGTGGGAGGTGACATTTGTAATAGATTTCCAGTAGGTCCTAGGTGGGAGGTGACATTTGTAATAGATTTCCAGTAGCTCCTAGGTGGGAGGTGACATTTGTAATAGATTTCCAGTAGCTCCTAGGTGGGAAGTGACATTTGTAATAGATTTCCAGTAGCTCCTAGGTGGGAGGTGACATTTGTAATAGATTTCAGTAGCTCCTAGGTGGGAAGTGACATTTGTAATAGATTTCCAGTAGCTCCTAGGTGGGAAGTGACATTTGTAATAGATTTCCAGTAGCTCCTAGGTGGGAGGTGACATTTGTAATAGATTTCCAGTAGCTCCTAGGTGGGAAGTGACATTTGTAATAGATTTCCAGTAGCTCCTAGGTGGGAGGTGACATTTGTAATAGATTTCCAGTAGCTCCTAGGTGGGAGGTGACATTTGTAATAGTTTCCAGTAGCTCCTAGGTGGGAGGTGACATTTGTAATTGATTTCCAGTAGCTCCTATGTGGGAGGTGACATATGTAATAGATTTCCAGTAGCTCCTAGGTGGGAGGTGACATTTGTAATAGATTTTCCAGTCGCTCCTAGGTGGGAGGTGACATTTTCCTGCCATGATCATTGCCATCACGTTCACATGTACGCTACATTTTATCTGATGGCACTGATTATTTCTGCTATGATGACGGTGTGTGTGTTTTGGTATAGGATTTTCACGTCATGCAGATGCTCTTCAGTTGTTTGTGTGGTTGTGAGTCACCAGATTTGTGAGTAACAGTTGCAGCAGTATTGCCTTGGAGGAATTTTGATCTTCCCGAAGCAGAGGTGATAAGTGATTGGATCAACACAAAATCAGATGATATTTAGTATCTCCTTGTCACTGTCTCTCCTCCCATCTCGACCCCTCTATCCTCTCCTCCCATCTCGACCCCGCTATCCTCTCCTCTCATCTCGACCCCTCTATCCTCTCCTCTCCTCCCATCTCGACCCCTCTATCCTCTCCTCCCATCTCGACCCCTCTATCCTCTCCTCTCCTCCCCATCTCGACCCCTCTATCCTCTCCTCTCCTCCCATCTCGACCCCTCTAACCTCTCCTCTCCTCCCATCTCGACCCCTCTATCCTCTCCTCTCCTCCCATCTCGACCCCTCTATCCTCTCCTCTCCTCCCATCTCGACCCCTCTATTCTCTCCTCTCCTCCCATCTCGACCCCTCTATCCTCTCCTCTCCTCCCATCTCGACCCCTCTATCCTTTCCTCCCATCTCGACCCCTCTATCCTCTCCTCCCATCTCGACCCCTCTATCCTCTCCTTCTTGTCTTTCCTTTCCTGTGATGTTCTACCCTGTGAGAACAATAATTCTCATGTAACCTTTATTTAACTAAGGCAAGGGTAGCCTAGTGGTTAGAGCGTTGGACTAGTAAGCGGAAGGTTGCAAGTTCAAACCCCCGAGCTGACAAGGTTCAAATCTGTTGTTCTGCCCCTGAACAGGCAGTTAACCCACTGTTCCCAGGCCGTCATTGAAAATGAGAATGTGTTCTTAACTGACTTGCCTGGTTAAATAAAGGTTAACTAAAAGTAAAATTAAAATTAATGACAGCTTACACCCAAACCCGGCGTTGGGCCAATTGTGCTTTTTCCTATGGGACTCCAAATCACAGCCAGTTGTGATACAGCCTGGAATTGAACCAGGGTGTCTGTAGTGATGCCTCAAGCACTGATATGCAGTGCTTTAGATCGCTGTGCCACTTGGGAGCCCTAGTGGACGGTACTGGAATGTTTTTTGGTAATTGCACCAAGACCTACAACATCTGACAAGTTCATGATTATGATCCACCTTTAGATTCTGAGTAGACAGGTGGCCAAATATCCTTTATCCTGAAAAACAACCTGGTTATTCTCTGTGCCTCTCAGTGCCAGAGATGATTTATCCGGAATACAACCTGGTTATTCTCTGTGCCTCTCAGTGCCTGGCTAAATAACAACCTGGTTATTCTCTGTGCCTCTCAGTGCCTGGCTAAATAACAACCTGGTTATTCTCTGTGCCTCTCAGTGCCTGGCTATATAACAACCTGGTTATTCTCTGTGCCTCTCAGTGCCTGGCTATATAACAACCTGGTTATTCTCTGTGTGTCTCGGTGCCTGGCTATATAACAACCTGGTTATTCTCTGTGCCTCTCAGTGCCTGGCTATAAAACAACCTGGTTATTCTCTGTGCCTCTCAGTGCCAGAGATGATTTATCCGGAATACAACCTGGTTATTCTCTGTGCCTCTCAGTGCCAGAGATGATTTATCCGGAATACAACCTGGTTATTCTCTGTGCCTCTCAGTGCCAGAGATGATTTATCCGGAATACAACCTGGTTATTCTCTGTGCCTCTCAGTGCCAGAGATGATTTATCCGGAATACAACCTGGTTATTCTCTGTGCCTCTCAGTGCCAGAGATGATTTATCCGGAATACAACCTGGTTATTCTCTGTGCCTCTCAGTGCCTGGCTAAATAACAACCTGGTTATTCTCTGTGCCTCTCAGTGGCTGGCTAAATAACAACCTGGTTATTCTTTGTGTGTCTCGGTGCCAGGGATTATTTATCCTGAAAACAACCTGGTTATTCTCTTTGCGTCTTGATGCCAGAGATTATTTATCCTGAAAAACAACCTGTTTTTTTCTCTGTACTTCTCGGTGCCAGAGATGATTTATACTGAAAAACAACCTGGTTTTTCTCTGTACTTCTCGGTGCCTGGCTGAGAAAATGAATTCCAGGCATCTCAAGAGCCAGTTAGAATATCACACCGGTGACCTGACTAAGAGGAAACAGATTTCTCAGAGAGAGATATTATTGTGATCTCTTAATGCACATGGATTAAAGCGTTTCGCTCGGACAGAGGGCTTTTACGAAGGTTCGCCAATGAATGTGTCTGACTGTGGAGAGTGGGTGCGTTCATGCATGTCTTTTCACGTCTCTTCCATGGAAAATAGCTATCATCAGTGGAGTGCGTTTTTTACATTCAGCAGGTTTTACTCATGATAACGTAATCTGTTTTACCATGGCATGATATAAGTGTGTGGATTATACAGAGCACACACACACACACCACACACACACACACACACACACATACGCTCATTCATACACACACACACGGAGGAGACCAAAGAAACATTTTAGCTGAATTAACAGGTGTCAAAATTACTTAAATGGTCCATTTTCCCGTTTTACCCTTCTGAGATAACTGTGCTGTTTCATGGCTCCTCCGTTCAGATAACTGTAGTGTTTCATGGCTCCTCCTCTCAGATAACTGTGGTGTTTCCTGGCTCCTCCTCTCAGATAACTGTGGTGTTTCATGGCTCCTCCTCTCAGATAACTGTGGTGTTTCCTGGCTCCACCTCTCAGATAACTGTGGTCTATCCTGGCTCCTCCTCTCAGATAACTGTGGTGTATCATGGCTCTAATTTAACTTTTATTAGGAAGGAAAATCAGTTAAGAACAAATTATTATGTACAATCTATCAATGTTACATAAAGTGGCCTCCTAATCTCCTCTCAGTGGGGAAACTGAAGCTGTCAAAGAAACAGATGGGAAGGTCATGTGTTCAAGATTGAGAAACAACATGTTCCATTGATCTCTATCGAGTGACTTAATTATTTCCCCAATAGTAGCTCCTCGGCTGCCCAGCCAGCTGGCGGTCAGTTGAACTCACGTCTCCTCCTGATTTAATTGATAATCATGAGCCGTGTTGACGGCGCCCTCGTCAAGCTGTCTGAGTCACACAAAACCTTTTTGACTTTCACCCCATCACACGGTCACTCTCAAGACCTGTGCAAACCCTGTCTTTATCCCCCTACCCCTCCCGCCCCCTTGTTTTTGTCTCTGCTTTTCGCTCCTGAAGTTCTGATTTCCAGTTAAATTAAAATTATGCAAATAGAGTGTAAATGAGAGATGAGGGTCTGACACCGCCATGAGTATCTAACAGGCTGTCTGAAATGGTTGCCTCCTAATAGCTGATTGGCTGAGTGGGGACTTAGTCACATTTCTGCCAAAACCAAGTGCTTTGATTTCAAGGCTTAGTTCCATCAGTTGGGAGTGTTAATCTTGGATGATTAGGCTTTTGGGGTTTATTTATGTATTCATTATTTTAGAAATAAATTACATTTCTTATGACGATCAGAGAAACACAAGGCGAAAACATAAAAAGGTGCAACAATTTTACCTTTGAGGAACAAAACCGAATTTCAGTTTTTGTAAATATCCTCATCCATTTTTTCTTCTTCAGATATCGCTGTTAGATCTCAATAGGTGAAAAATAAACAAGATTCTCACATATGTCGTGACTAACTAACCTCATGTAACTTTCCTCTCTAGATGATGTGGCTGATATTTCTTCTGGTAGAAAACCTTCGGGAAATGATGTCACGCCCTATCTTAGTTATCTTTGTTTTCTTTATTATTTTGGTTAGGTCAGGGTGTGACGTGAGGGGGATTATGTTTAGCCTGGTCTAGGTTTTTTGTATGTTTATGGTGCTGTGTCCTTTCTAGGTAGTTTGTATGTCTATGGTTGCCTAGATTGGTCCTCAAATAGAGGCAGCTGTCTATCGTTGTCTCTGATTGGGAACCATATTTAGGCAGCCATATTCTGTGGGTACTTTTGGGTGGTTGTCTTCTGTCTTTGTGTCATTGCACCAGATAGGACTGGTGCGGTTTTCACGTTTGTTATTTTGTAGTGTTCTCGTGTATGGGTCTTGATTAAACATGTTGAACGCCAACCACGCTGCATTTTGGTCCTCTCCTTCAACGGAAGAAAACCGTTACATGGTGAAATCAAACAGAACCCCCCCATTGTCTCACACAGATGTTCTTCTCCTATCTCTCCTGATTTTACCATTCTCCCCACCAGGTCCAAATCCTTATTGAATAGTCTTCCATCTCGCTTGTCTCCTATGTAATAATCCTGCATCTCACAGGGTTAGTGGAGGTAGGGTGGTTGGTGGAAGGTGGTCCTGCTGATCCTCTCTCCAGGAGAGGAGTAGTGTTGATCTGTATAATAGTTGTGCTGCTTTATAAACGTGATGGATGCTAATACTGACTGAATGACTGACACGAGGACGCCACCGCCAGATACCTTACCTACTTGAATACACTACGTCACATAAACACAGAGCATGCGCGCTGTCGAAGGGTTTATTGATTGCCTAATAATTCCACAGTCAACGTAGCGTGTTTACGGATAACTTTTACGTGTGAGTAAAGTACCCGTACATGCCTCCCATTTGACTTTTGTGCTTTCACTTGAGAAAATGACAGGTAGAAATGGAGCTGTTAGTGTCTCTTGCTACTGAAATGGAATGGAATAATTAGCAAACACACTGCGGCGTGAGAGATAAACAACAAAAAAAGAGCTTGCAGCTGTTGCCATGGTAATTGCTTTCAGGGTAAGGTAGCCTAGTGGTTAGAGCGTTGGACTAGTAACCGGAAGTTGCGGTTCAAACCCCCGAGCTGACAAGGTACAAATCTGTTGTTCTGCCCCTGAACAGGCAGTTAACCCACTGTTCCCAGGCCGCCATTGAAAAATAAGAATTTGTTCTGGAACTGACTTGCCTGGTTAAATAAAGGTAAAAACAAACTGTTTTTTTGTTGTTGACAAACCTATCTGTGCTTTTGCCTGAAAAAACCTGTTATTTGGCCCTAGGCTCCAGAGTTCAGTGAGATAAAGAGGTAGTGAGTTGTGAGAGAGGGTGGGAAGAAAATAAGAGAACACCAGGCAGAAGAACAGAAAGTGCAGGGCATTTTCTATCCTGGGGAAGACTGCCTCTTGGGACGTTGGGGAAGACTGCCTCTTGGGACGTTGGGGAAGACTGCCTCTGGGGGACGCTGGGGAAGACTGCCTCTCTGGGACGCCGGGGACGAAGACTGCCTGTTGGGACGCCGGGGAAGAATGCCTTCATCGGGAAGACGCCGGGGAAGGCTGCCTCTTGGGACATCGGGGAAGGCTGCCTCTTGGGATGTCGGGGAAGACTGCCTGTTGGGAGGTTGGGGCCGGGGGAAGGCTGCCTCTGGGGACGTTGGGAGGAAGACTGCCTCTTTGGGGACGAAGACTGCCCCTTGGGATGTCGGGGAAGACTGCCTCTTGGGACATCGGGGAAGACTGCCTCTTGGGACATCGGGGAAGACTGCCTCTTGGGACGGGGAAGGCTATCGGGGAAGACTGCCTCTGGGACGTCGGGGAAGACTGCCTCTTGGGACATTGGGAAGACTGTCTTGGGGAAGATTGGGGAAGACTGCCTGGGGACGCCGGGGGAAGGCGCCGGGGAAGGCTGCCTCTGGGATGTCGGGGAAGACTGCCTGTTGGGACGTCGGGGAAGGCTGCCTCTGGGACGCGGGGAAGGCTGCCTCTGGGACGCGGGGAAGGCTGCCTCTTGGGATGTCGGGGAAGACTGCCTCTTGGGACGTCGGGGAAGACTGCCTCTTGGGACGTCGGGAAGGCTGCCTCTTGGGACGGAGGAAGACTGCCTGGGACGTTGGGGAAGGCTGCCTCTGGGAACGCCTGGGACATCGGGGAAGATGCCTCTGGGACATCGGGAAGACGCCTCGGGGAAGACTGCCTCTTGGGACGCCGGGGAAGACTGCCTGGGGACAAGATTGCCTCTTGGGAAGGCTGCCTCTTGGGACGCCGGGGAAGGCCTCTTGGGACGAAGGCTGCCTCTGGGACGAAGGCTGCCTCTGGGATGTCGGGGAAGACTGCCTGTTGGGACGCCGGGGAAGACTGCTGGGACGTCGGGGAAGGCTGCCTCTTGGGACGCCGGGGGAAGGCTACCTCTGGAACGTTGGGAAGATTGCCTCTGGGACGCCGGGGAAGGCTGCCTCTGGGACATTGGGGAAGACTGCCTCTGGGACGCCGGGGAAGGCTGCCTCTTGGGATGTCGGGAAGACTCCTGTTGGGAAAGGCTGCCTCTTGGGACGCCGGGGAAGGCTGCCTCTTGGGACGCCGGGGAAGACTGCCTCTTGGGACGTCGGGGAAGGCTGCCTCTTGGGACGCCGGGGAAGGCTGCCTCTTGGGATGTCGCTGCTCTGTTGGGACGCCGGGGAAGGCTGCCTCTTGGGACGCCGGGGAAGGCTGCCCTTGGGACATCGGGGAAGACTGCCTCTTGAGAGGTGGCCACTGGTGATTAGCTGCTGTTTGTGTCAGGGTCATGATACATGACTTATTGATGGCTGTTGTCTAATAGGGACATTCCTGTCATCACTATAGAGACCAGGCGCTGACTGCCAGGAGATGTGGAGTGATGTGTTGGGGTGATATTACAAAACTTGGGCAATATCTGGGAAATATAAAATATATATTTGTTTTGTTTGTCCGCATAGGAAAACCTTTTGGTTTCAGGTAGAACATTTTGCTGTTGAAAGGGTTCCACGTAGAACCATAGGGTTCTCCTATGGGGACAACTTAATAACCCTCTATGCTTTAGGTAGCACCTTCTTTTGTAAGGATGCAGGGAAAACAGGGCTAATCAAAACAGTGCAAAGCAAACGAAATCCATAATCTACAGACAGTTAGCCAAACATAATTATGATATAATTGTGAAAATGTACATTTATACGGTGTATTTGAGAGTAGGATAATTAGTGGGGTGGTTATTATCTGAGGTAAAACATTGATTACACAGGTGGGAAGAAACACACACACACACACACACACACAAATCCAACCAAATCAAACACATTGTATTGTATTTGATCATTTGTCAACGCTGATTCTTCTTTTTCTGCTTCAGGATCACGTTTTGCCACATCCCCTTCCAGAGTAAATGGCTGTACGTTGGCACAGAGCGTGGCAAACACACACATCGTCAACATCGAGTCCTTCTGCTCTGTCTGGATACGTCATCATGTGGAACAAGGCCATAGAGTTGTGAGTTAAATCATCAGATTTACGCAAATGATCCACTGTCAATGATTACCATAATGAGAAGGATTTACTGTATGACCGCATTGAGTTGACAGCGGTGATGATGTCATGTTGTTCTGTCCTAAAACCTCTTACACTGTCACCTCATGTCGTTTGTCCTAAAACCTCTTACACTGTCACGTCATGTCAAGCCAAGGCTAGCTTTTTCAAGCAGAAATTTGCTTCCTGCAACACTAACTCAAAAAGTTCTGGGACACTGTAAAGTCCATGGAGAATAAGAACACCTCCTCCCAGCTGCCCACTGCACTGAAGATAGGAAACACTGTCACCACTGATAAATCCACCATAATTGAGAATTTCAATAAGCATTTTTCTATGGCTGGCCATGCTTTCCACCTGGCTACTCCTACCCCGGTCAACAGCACTGCACCCCCACAGCAACTCGCCCAAGCTTTCCCCATTTGTCCTTCTCCCAAATCCGTTCAGCTGATGTTCCGAAAGAGCTGCAAATCTGGACCACTACAAATCAGACGGGCTAGACAATCTGGACCCTTTCTTTCTAAAATGATCTGCCGAAATTGTTGCCACCCCTATTACTAGCCTGTTCAACCTCTTTTCATGCTCGCCTGAGGATTCCAAAAGATTGGAAAGCAGCTGCGTCATCCCCCTCTTCAAAGGGGGACACTCTTGACCCAAACTGCTACAGACCTATATCTATCCTACCATACCTTTATAAGGTCTTCGAAAGCCAAGTCAACAAACAGATTACCGACCATTTCGAATCTCACCATACCTTCTCTGCTATGCAATCTGGTTTCAGAGCTGGTCATGGGTGTACTCAGCCACGCTCAAGGTCCTAAACGATATCTTAACCGCCATCGATAAGAAACATTACTGTGCAGCCGTATTCGTTGATCTGGCCAAGGCTGCGACTCTGTCAATCACCACATCCTCATCGGCAGACTCAACAGCCTTGGTTTCTCAAATGATTGCCTCGTCTGGTTCACCAACTACTTCTCTGATAGTGTTCAGTGTGTCAAATCGGGAGGGTCTGCTGTCCGGACCTCTGGCAGTCTCTATGGGGTGCAACAGGGTTCAATTATTGGACCGACTCTCTTCTGTATACATCAATGAGGTCGCTCTTGCTGCTGGTGAGTCTCTGATCCACCTCTCATGAGACGACACCATTCTGTATACTTCTGGGCCCTTCTTTCTTGACACTGTGTTAACAACCCTCCAGGCGCAGCTTCAATGCCAACAACTCTCCCTTCCGTGGCCTCCAATTGCTCTTAAATACAAGTAAAACTAAATGCATGCTCTTCAACCGATCACTACCTGTACCTGCCCGCCTGTCCAACATCACTACTCTGGACAGCTCCTGACTTAGAATACGTAGACAACTACAAATACTTAGGTGTCTGGTTAGACTTTAAACTCTCCTTCCAGACCCATATCAAACATCTTCAATCCAAAGTTAAATCTAGAATTGGCTTCCTATTAGCAACAAAGCATCCTTCTCATGCTGCCAAACACACCCTTGTAAACTGACCATCCTACCAATCCTCGACTTTGGCGATGTCATTTACAAAATAGCCTTCAATACCCTACTCAACAAATTGGATGCAGTCTATCACAGTGCCATCCGTTTTGTCACCAAAGCCCCATATACTACCCACCACTGCGACCTGTATGCCCTCGCTTCATACTCGTCGCCAAACCCACTGGCTCCATGTCATCTACAAGACCCTGCTAGGTAAAGTCCCCCCTTATCTCAGCTCGCTGGTCACCATAGCATCTCCCACCTGTAGCACACGCTCCAGCAGGTATATCTCTCTAGTCACCCCCAAAACCAATTATTTCTTTGGCCGCCTCTCCTTCCAGTTCTCTGCTGCTAATGACTGGAACGAACTACAAAAATCTCTGAAACTGGAAACACTTATCTCCCTCACTAGCTTTAAGCACCAACTGTCAGAGCAGCTCACAGATTACTGCACCTGTACAGAGCCCACCTATAATTTAGCCCAAACAACTACCTCTTTCCCTACTGTATTTAATTTATTTATTTATTTTGCTCCTTTGCACCCCATTATTTCTATTTCTACTTTGCACATTCTTCCATTGCAAATCTACCATTCCAGTGTTTTACTTGCTATATTGTATTTACTTTGCCACCATGGCCTTTTTTGCCTTTACCTCCCTTATCTCACCTCATTTGCTCACATTGTATATAGACTTGTTTATACTGTATTATTGACTGTATGTTTGTTTTGCTCCATGTGTAACTCTGTGTCATTGTATGTGTTGAACTGCTTTGCTTTATATTGGCCAGGTCGCAATTGTAAATGAGAACTTGTTCTCAACTTGCCTACCTGGTTAAATAAAGGTGAAAAATAATAATGTTGTTCTGTCCAAAAACCTCTTACACTGTCACCTCATGTCGTTCTGTCCAAAAACCTCTTACACTGTCACCTCATGTCGTTCTGTCCAAAAACCTCTTACACTGTCACCTCATGTCGTTCTGTCCAAAAACCTCTTACACTGTCACCTCATGTCGTTCTGTCCAAAAACCTCTTACACTGTCACCTCATGTCGTTCTGTCCTAAAACCTCTTACACTGTCACCTCATGTCGTTCTGTCCAAAAACCTCTTACACTGTCACCTCATGTCGTTCTGTCCTAAAACTTCTTACACTGTCACGTCATGTCGTTTTTGTCAACTAATCCCAGTTGAAAGTTGGTAACCTAACTTTGCTCACGTTGCCATGACGGCGGCGTTAGATCGTGGTCATGCAATAGCTGCGACTACTTAACATGCAGAGAGGCACATACACCGTCACCGTGGAGTATGTGTTGAGTAGGTTTTGAAGAGTAGTTCAATGAAATTGAAACGTGCACGTTTTCCATCCTCAACAAAATATTTAACTGGAGGGCCATCGAAGCTCGTGTTGTTTGATTGAGCTGAAGTGCTTCTTCCTCTCAGTACTCCTCCTTCACGGGGAAAGCAACCCTCTAGCGCAAACTAACCGCAGAGGAGAAGGAGATTTGTTTTTCCCTCCGCTCAGTCATGCTCGAGTAGGTTGGTGTGTGTGTGTGTGTGTGTGTGTGTGTGTGTGTGTGTGTGTGTGTGTGTGTGTGTTCATTTGGTGGAACTAAGTAAGACCTTCCGCAGGTATTAAATTGTAAGTTTTATTTCCATGACATTTAACATATGGATCCAGGCTTAACTCAAATTAAGGAGAAGTGATTAAACAGACTTTCAGCACAATACACAATCACACGTTAAGTGTACACACAGCGCACGCACAATCACACACACTTACACAATCACACGTTAAGTGTACAGGCACACGCACATACACACATACACACACACATACACAATCACACGTTAAGTGTGCGCACGCACAGGCACACACACACACACACACACACACACACACACACACACACACACATACACAATCACACGTTAAGTGTGCAGGCACACGCACAGGCACACACACACACACACATACACAATCACACGTTAAGTGTGCAGGCACACACACAGGCACACACACACACACACATACACAATCACACGTTAAGTGTGCACACAGCATACGCACAGGCACACACACACACACACACATACACAATCACACGTTAAGTGTGCACAGCATACGCACAGGCACACACAAATACACACACACATACACACAATTACACACAATTTATTTTTTTACTCTTTTCCTGTAAGACCGTAAGCTTGCGCCAAGACCTCATTACAGGGTGTTTCTATCTCCCTCCTGAGTACTGACTGAGCGGGTGTTTCTATCTCCCTCCCAGTACTGACTGAGCGGGTGTTTCTATCTCCCTCCTGAGTTCTGACTGAGCGGGTGTTTCTATCTCCCTCCTGAGTACTGACTGAGCGGGTGTTTCTATCTCCCTCTTGAGTACTGACTGAGCAGGTGTTTCTATCTCCCTCCTGAGTACTGACTGAGCGGGTGTTTCTATCTCCCTCTTGAGTACTGACTGAGCAGGTGTTTCTATCTCCCTCTTGAGTACTGACTGAGCGGGTGTTTCTATCTCCCTCCTGAGTTCTGACTGAGCGGGTGTTTCTATCTCCCTCTTGAGTACTGACTGAGCGGGTGTTTCTATCTCCCTCTTGAGTACTGACTGAGCGGGTGTTTCTATCTCCCTCTTGAGTACTGACTGAGCGGTTGTTTCTATCTCCCTCCCAGTACTGACTGAACGGGTGTTTCTATCTCCCTCCTGAGTACTGACTGAACGGGTGTTTCTATCTCCCTCTTGAGTACTGACTGAGCGGGTGTTTCTATCTCCCTCTTGAGTACTGACTGAGCGGGTGTTTCTATCTCCCTCTTGAGTACTGACTGAACGGGTGTTTCTATCTCCCTCCTGAGTACTGACTGAGCAGGTGTTTCTATCTCCCTCTTGAGTACTGACTGAGCAGGTGTTTCTATCTCCCTCTTGAGTACTGACTGAGCGGGTGTTTCTATCTCCCTCCTGAGTACTGACTGAGCGGTTGTTTCTATCTCCCTCCGAGTACTGACTGAGCGGGTGTTTCTATCTCCCTCTTGAGTACTGACTGAAGCGGGTGTTTGTATCTCCCTCTTGAGTACTGACTGAGCGGGTGTTTCTATCTCCCTCTTGAGTACTGACTGAGCGGGTGTTTCTATCTCCCTCTTGAGTACTGACTGAGCGGGTGTTTCTATCTCCCTCTTGAGTACTGACTGAGCGGGTGTTTCTATCTCCCTCCTGAGTACTGACTGAGCGGGTGTTTCTATCTCCCTCTTGAGTACTGACTGAACGGGTGTTTCTATCTCCCTCTTGAGTACTGACTGAGCGGGTGTTTCTATCTCCCTCTTGAGTACTGACTGAACGGGTGTTTCTATCTCCCTCCTGAGTACTGACTGAGCAGGTGTTTCTATCTCCCTCTTGAGTACTGACTGAGCAGGTGTTTCTATCTCCCTCTTGAGTACTGACTGAGCGGGTGTTTCTATCTCCCTCCTGAGTACTGACTGAGCGGTTGTTTCTATCTCCCTCCGAGTACTGACTGAGCAGGTGTTTCTATCTCCCTCTTGAGTACTGACTGAGCGGGTGTTTCTATCTCCCTCCTGAGTACTGACTGAGCAGGTGTTTCTATCTCCCTCTTGAGTACTGACTGAGCAGGTGTTTCTATCTCCCTCCTGAGTACTGACTGAGCAGGTGTTTCTATCTCCCTCTTGAGTACTGACTGAGCGGGTGTTTCTATCTCCCTCCTGAGTACTGACTGAACGGGTGTTTCTATCTCCCTCTTGAGTACTGACTGAACGGGTGTTTCTATCTCCCTCTTGAGTACTGACTGAGCGGGTGTTTCTATCTCCCTCTTGAGTACTGACTGAGCAGGTGTTTCTATCTCCCTCCTGAGTACTGACTGAGCAGGTGTTTCTATCTCCCTCTTGAGTACTGACTGAGCAGGTGTTTCTATCTCCCTCTCGAGTACTGACTGAGCGGGTGTTTCTATCTCCCTCCTGAGTACTGACTGAGCGGGTGTTTCTATCTCCCTCTTGAGTACTGACTGAGCGGGTGTTTCTATCTCCCTCTTGAGTACTGACTGAGCGGGTGTTTCTATCTCCCTCCTGAGTACTGACTGAGCAGGTGTTTCTATCTCCCTCCTGAGTACTGACTGAGCGGGTGTTTCTATCTCCTCTTGAGTACTGACTGAGCGGGTGTTTGTATCTCCCTCTTGAGTACTGACTGAGCGGGTGTTTCTATCTCCCTCTTGAGTACTGACTGAGCGGGTGTTTCTATCTCCCTCCTGAGTACTGACTGAGCGGGTGTTTCTATCTCCCTCTTGAGTACTGACTGAACGGGTGTTTCTATCTCCCTCTTGAGTACTGACTGAGCGGGTGTTTCTATCTCCCTCTTGAGTACTGACTGAGCGGGTGTTTCTATCTCCCTCCTGAGTACTGACTGAGCGGGTGTTTCTATCTCCCTCTTGAGTACTGACTGAACGGGTGTTTCTATCTCCCTCCTGAGTACTGACTGAGCGGGTGTTTCTATCTCCCTCCCGAGTACTGACTGAGCGGGTGTTTCTATCTCCCTCTGAGTACAGACTGAGCGGGTGTTTCTATCTCCCTCCTGAGTACTGACTGAGCGGGTGTTTCTATCTCCCTCCTGAGTACTGACTGAGCGGGTGTTTCTATCTCCCTCCTGAGTACTGACTGAGCAGGTGTTTCTATCTCCCTCCCTGAGTACTGACTGAGCGGGTGTTTCTATCTCCCTCCTGAGTACTGACTGAGCAGGTGTTTCTATCTCCCTCTTGAGTACTGACTGAGCAGGTGTTTCTATCTCCCTCCTGAGTACTGACTGAGCGGGTGTTTCTATCTCCCTCCTGAGTACTGACTGAGCGGGTGTTTCTATCTCCCTCCCAGTACTGACTGAGCAGGTGTTTCTATCTCCCTCTTGAGTACTGACTGAGCAGGTGTTTCTATCTCCCTCTTGAGTACTGACTGAGCGGGTGTTTCTATCTCCCTCCTGAGTACTGACTGAACGGGTGTTTCTATCTCCCTCCTGAGTACTGACTGAACGGGTGTTTCTATCTCCCTCTTGAGTACTGACTGAGCGGGTGTTTCTATCTCACTCCCAGTACTGACTGAACGGGTGTTTCTATCTCCCTCCTGAGTACTGACTGAGAGGGTGTTTCTATCTCCCTCCTGAGTACTGACTGAACGGGTGTTTCTATCTCCCTCTTGAGTACTGACTGAGCAGGTGTTTCTATCTCCCTCCTGAGTACTGACTGAGCGGTGAGACACGAGGTGCATTCAATTAATCTCAATAGAGCTGCAGTGCTGTCAGGAAAGGAATTTATTATACCACACATTGGCATTTCCTGCAACAACAAAAACGGGTGATCAAATTAAGATCCCACTTCTGTAAAGCAAGTATGCCTGCTGTACTTTATTCACAGCTTCAAGGACGGGGCCAGAAGACCATCTACTACCCATAATGCTGTTGTCTGGGTAGGAAAGCAGGAAGCTCGGTGGGAAAGCAGGAAGCTCGGTGGGAAAGCAGGAAGCTCGGTGGGAAAGCAGGAAGCTCGGTGGGAAAGCAGGAAGCTCGGTAGGAAAGCAGGAAGCTCGGTGGGAAAGCAGGAAGCTCGGTGGGAAAGCAGGAAGCTCGGTGGGAAAGCAGGAAGCTCGGTGGGGAAGCAGGAAGCTCGGTGGGAAAGCAGGAAGCTTGGTAGGAAAGCAGGAAGCTCGGTGGGAAAGCAGGAAGCTCGATGGAAGGGAACATGCTTCATTAAGATGACAGGGCTCCTTCCTTCCTAATCACTTCTCCTGCTGCAGCTCATATTTTACAAGACAAAAGTGTCCAAAATGTACAAAAAGGAAACTCTAAAATAAAAGATTTATAAAAATTATTCCAAATGTTGACATGATATTATTCATATTGTTTACTGGTCTCTATAAAGCTCAGTGTTTGAGCAGTCACTCCCCTCATTCCCTATACCTTCTCAGGCTTGTGTGTTTCCTTAATTAGCACATTATTTTCGAATGAGTTTATCAGTCTAATTTAATCTGGTTCAGGCCAGCAGCCTACTGTTTTATTGTCTGTTGACGACGACGTGCGGAGATAGACGTGTGTGTGTGTGTGTGTGTGTGTGTGACTGTGTGTGACTGTGTGTCTGTGTGTGTGTGTGTGTGTGTGTGTGTGTGTGTGTGTGTGTGTGTGTGTGTGAATGTGAATTACCATGATTCTACTCAGCTTGACTGGCTCGGGGACCAGAGGATGTTGGGAAATTTGTTTGTCAACATCAGGCATTTCTCCAGAGAAAGGGAGGGATTGGGCCTGCGGGGGTAGAGAAAAAGAGAGAGACAGCCATTCTGAATCAACAGAGGGAGTGCACTGCCACTGTGACTGTCACTACTGCAGACCCAGTATATATTGACTATCATTACTGCAGACCCAGTATATATTGACTGTCACTACAGCAGACCCAGTATATATTGACTGTCACTACTGCAGACCCAGTATATATTGACTGTCACTACTGCAGGCCCAGTATATATTGACTGTCACTACAGCAGACCCAGTATATATTGACTGTAACTATTGCAGACCCAGTATATATTGACTGTCACTACAGCAGACCCAGTATATATTGACTGTCACTACAGCAGACCCAGTATATATTGACTGTCACTACTGCAGACCCAGTATATATTGACTGTCATTACTGCAGACCCAGTATATATTGACTGTCACTACAGCAGACCCAGTATATATTGACTGTCACTACAGCAGACCCAGTATATATTGATTGTCACTACTGCAGACCCAGTATATATTGACTGTCATTACTGCAGACCCAGTATATATTGACTGTCACTACAGCAGACCCAGTATATATTGACTGTCACTACTGCAGACCCAGTATATATTGACTGTCACTACTTCAGACCCATTATATATTGACTGTCACTACTGCAGGCCCAGTATATATTGACTGTCACTACTGCAGGCCCAGTATGTATTGACTGTCACTACTGCAGGCCCAGTATATATTGACTGTCACTACAGCAGACCCAGTATATATTGACTGTCACTACTGCAGGCCCAGTATGTATTGACTGTCATTACTGCAGACCCAGTATATATTGACTGTAATTAATTCAGACCCAGTATATATTGACTGTCACTACTGCAGACCCAGTATATATTGACTGTCACTACTGCTATCCCAGTATATGTTGACTGTCATTACTCCAGGCCCAGTATATATTGACTGTAACTACTGCAGACCCAGTATATGTTGACTGTAACTACTGCAGGCCCAGTATATGTTGACTGTAACTACTGCAGGCCCAGTATTTGTTGACTGTCATTACTGCAGACCCAGTATATATTGACTGTAATTACTGCAGGCCCAGTATATATTGCCTGTCATTACTGCAGACCCAGTATATATTGACTGTCATTACTGCAGACCCAGTATATATTGACTGTCACTACAGCAGACCCAGTATATATTGACTGTCACTACAGCAGGCCCAGTATATATTGACTGTCACTACTGCATACCCAGTATATATTGACTGTCACTACAGCAGACCCAGTATATATTGACTGTCACTACAGCAGGCCCAGTATATATTGACTGTCACTACAGCAGGCCCAGTATATATTGACTATCATTACTGCAGACCCAGTATATATTGACTGTCACTACTGCAGACCCAGTATATATTGACTGTCACTACTGCAGACTGTCAGGATTTGGCCAGGGTTGTTCCGGGTTTTGGTCACTAGATGCCCCCATTGTGCTTTTTGACCTTATGTTTTCCCTTGTTCCCCATTATTATTTGCACCTGTGCCTCGTTTCCCCTGATTGTATTTAAACCCTTAGTTTCCCTCAGTTCTGTGCTCTGTGTTTGTATGTTAGCACCCAGCCCTAGTGTTCTGTGTATTCTTGTCGATTCCGGTGGATGCTCTCGTGGAATTCTGTTTTTGTTTTTGAGTATCTCTTGAGGCTTTTTTGTTGCTATTCCTACCACCTTTTTGGATTTTGTATTGAAGGACTTCTCCTTTTACTTTATTAAATACACCGTCTTAAGTACTGCTGTGTCTGCCTCATCTTCTGGGTTCTGCTGACTATTCGTGGCTCAGTTGGTTAAGTGACTGTTTCTCACTCCGGAGACCCAGGTTCAGTAACCGGGTCCTGACACAGACAGACCCAGTATATATTGACTGTCACTACTGAGACAGACGCCGTATATATTGACTGTCACTACTGCATACCCAGTATATATTGACAGTGTAGTGCCTGGTACCAGAGCCTTAGTCACTCTGCACTGTTTCCTTTAATTGTCATGTTGTTGTTTGGGCAACGTACAGTTAACCTCATCAGCTGTAATGCTATGGGATGTGACAGTCACCCAGTGCAGAGACATCTTGTCCCGTTGTTGTTTGGGCAACATACAGTTATCCCCATCAGCTGTAATGCTATGGGATGTGACAGTCACCCAGTGAAGAGACATCTTGTCCCGTTGTTGTTTGGGCAACATACAGTTATCCTCATCAGCTGTAATGCTATGGGATGTGACAGTCACCCAGTGAAGAGACATCTTGTCGTGTTGTTTGGGTAACATACAGTTATCCTCATCAGCTGTAATGCTATGGGATGTGACAGTCACCCAGTGAAGAGACATCTTGTCCCGTTGTTGTTTGGGCAACATACAGTTATCCCCATCAGCTGTAATGCTATGGGATGTGACAGTCACCCAGTGAAGAGACATCTTGTCCCGTTGTTGTTTGGCTAACATACAGTTATCCTCATCAGCTGTGTTACGAATCCCTTTTGGCCCGACAGTCTAGGGGGGATGGTAATGAGACTCGTAACATAACTCATGCAAATTATTATTGTGACAAAGGAAAAGTGTGAACGAAATAAGCATGACAACTGAAATCTACCGTCAAACTCTAGGTTTATTTATAAACACACGATAATGGGGGGAGCAGGAAAAGGGGCTGAGCTGGACCCAAGGAAAGAAACAATAAGTATTCAAAAACACCCCTAAGCTAGACTAGCCTACTTTAACAACAGCTAACTAACTAACCAAAAATACAGTGGGTGGTCCGCCCAGTTCTAACTAGTGTATTTAACAAAGTTCACCCACGGGTAGTGTATGCCCATGGGCGACTTGTCTTAGTTTCCCCCTTTCCACCAGCAATCAAACACAAACACCATAACCAAAAACAATACTCACAGGTGATGACAAAGTGCTATGAGGTGCTTAAACAAAAGAGGTTAAGACACAAAGCGAGAGTGAAACACAGAGACCTACAGACATGGCATTTACAGAGAGATTGAGCTGAGCTGAGCTCTAGAACAAACAAATGATGGGGTTTTTAAACCATGGGGAAGGAACTGTGATAGGTCAGGAAATAGGAGGAGGTGTGTCTTCTGATTGATGATTGATTGTTGACTGATTGGGGAGTGATGATTTTCACCTGTGAGGGGAGAAGGAGAGAAAAGAAACACACACAGGATACACACACACACAGGATAACTGTATCCGTAACACTCCCACCCTTAAAAGAGCAACCCTAGGGGTTGCGACTACAATATTTCAATTAATACTCCCAACAAAGCAACAACCTTGCAAAACATGCAGAAATCATTTTCACACACGAGACAAAGCATCTGCCAACACATTATCAGAACCCTTTTTGTGGCGGATCTCCAAATTATAATTTTGTACAATCAGCGCCCAACGCATAGGCGCTGGTTCTGGTTAGCACATTCGGTGGAGAAAAACTAAGGGGTTATGGTCAGTATATACAATCACGGGTAGGGCACTGGAACCAATAAATACTTCAAAGTATTGCAGAGCCAACAACAAAGCAAGAGCTTCTTGTTCTATTGTCGCATAGTTTGTTTGACATTTATTAAATTTACGTGAAAAATAACAAACGGGATGATCCACTCCACTCTTGTCCTGCTGCAGTAGAACAGCACCAGCACCTCTGGCACTAGCATCTACCTCAAGTTTGAACGGTTGTTCAAAATCCAGGAGCAGCAAGTACAGGTGTACTACATAAGAGTGCTTTCGCTGATTCAAAAGCTCTTACAATCAGGGGACCACTCAAATGATCTAGCCGGACTAAGCAAATCGGTCAATGGAGCAACTACCGCAGAGAAATTTTTACAGAAGCTACGGTAGTAGCCAACCATCCCTAAAGCGGCGTAGCTCTCGTCTGGTGGTAGGTGCAGGGAATGCAGTTATAGCCAAGACCTTGGCATTAACAGGGCGCACCTGTCCATGCTTCTCAGAGGGATCACACAATCCATCCTCTTGATCAACCTCTTTGAACAGAACAGTGTTCGACAAATCTCTCTCATCACCCTCTTGTCGTGCCTGAGCACGAGTGACGGCACAAGCGGGGAACACATGTGGATAATTCTGTGCCAGCTCATTCGAGAGAGAGTGGTCACTTTTATCCAATACTTCCAATACGGGTACTACATTTCCTCCGGTAATATCGTTACCCATTATGAAGGTCACACCTTTCACTGGCAACATAGGGCGTACCCCACTCTGAATATTCCACTGATTAACTCAGAGTGTACTTTCACAAAGTGCAATGGCACTGGGACAAAACCCATTTCAATACCCTGCACTAACACACTGGAACCACAGTATGTATCGTCAGATAAGGGCAACACATCAGACAATATAAACGACTGCGCCGCACCAGTATCTCTAAGGATTTTAACCGGACGCTGAGACGCTTCGTCATTCGTTAGGGACACAAACCCTCGAAAATGAATGGTTCATAACTGCGGTCGGGGACTGAGACTTTCAAACTACAGTTACCCTGAGGCACCTGTTTTGTTGCAGACCTCACAACCGTACGAATTAGAGCAACACCTGTTGGTGGCTTGACACGAAGAGGCATCCCTTGTTTGCGTTTAAGCAGGAAGCAATCATTAATCATATGTCCTACTTTATGACAATAGAAACATGGACGCTCATTCTTCTGGCGTGCTTGACATACTACTGCTGGCCGACTAGGACTAAAGGTAGGAAACTCAGTGGCTCTACTCTCAGTTTGAGCCGAAAACACACTCTTGTGCGTCAACACAAACTCGTCTGCCAACACAGACGCTTCTGCCAGGGTGGATACTTTCTGTTCGTTTAGGTAAACTACAATGCGTTCGGGTAAGCAATTTTTAAACTCTTCCAACAAGATTAACTCCCGGAGAGAGTTGAAATCAGTTACCTTACTAGCAGCATGCCATTTATCAAACAGATTTCCCTTGTCTCTAGCAAATTTCACATAAGTCTTACTAGAAGACTTTCTATGAGACCTAAATCTCTGTCGGTATGCCTCAGGCACAAGCTCATAGGCACAAAGAACAGTAGCTTTGACCACTTCATAATTCAAACTGTCCTCCAGAGGTAGCGCTGACAAAACCTCTTGGGCTTTACCAGTTAATTTACACTGAAGTAATAGGCACCAAACCTCTTCAGGCCATTTCAATGCTACGGCTATACGCTCAAATACACAAAAATAGGAGTCAACCTCTGACTCTCTGAACAAAGGTACTAAGGCAATCTGCCTACTAATGTCAAACGTGTTTGAGGACACAGCAGGTGAGGACGGCTCACAAACAGGCACAGTAGGACCGGAGGCTAGCCTCGCTGTCTCTGCCTCAAGTTCCATCTGGCGCATTTTGAACTCCAACTGCCTTTGTTCTCTGTCTGCCTCAATTTTACACATCTCTAAATGCAGTTGTTCTCGTTCTTTTTCTGCCTCTATTTTACACATCTCCAACTGGAGAGTCTCTCGCCTAATTTGGGCTCTCTCTTCCACCTCCAGTTGGAACTGTGCTAAACAGACATCCCTCCTGGCATCACCATTTGACAGTGGGGAGAGTGGATCAAAATGGGACAATGTGGCTGGTGTTTTAGCCTCTCCCTCATTATCAGACACCAATGGTCTTACAGGAGCAGCAACATCCGCTACAGGGGTAGTAGGCTCAGGCAGCGGTAACACAAGCACCTGCTCTTCCAACAATACATTTAATACTATCCGATTCACCTCCGCCTTAACTAAACTCTGCGGAATCGATACTGAATAATGGTCAGCCAAGGTCATTAAATCAACTCTACGACATTTGTCAAAAACCTCCCACGAAGGGTTATCCAAAAAAGATTTCAAATCAAAAGTAGTCATTTTTACACTACTTCACAAGTGCCAAAGGAAATAGCAAACACTAATGCTACTTCAGCTATGACGCTCAACACTGAACTATACCACTACAACAATCTACATGAGCGGCATGGGTGTCAGTTATGACAGATCCCGGATGAGCCCCCACTTATGTTACGAATCCCTTTTGGCCCGACAGTCTAGGGGGGATGGTAATGAGACTCGTAACATAACTCATGCAAATTATTATTGTGACAAAGGAAAAGTGTGAACGAAATAAGCACGACAACTGAAATCTACCGTCAAACTCTAGGTTTATTTATAAACACACGGTAATGGGGGAGCAGGAAAAGGGGCTGAGCTGGACCCAAGGAAAGAAACAATAAGTATTCAAAAACACCCCTAAGCTAGACTAGCCTACTTTAACAACAGCTAACTAACTAACCAAAAATACAGTGGGTGGTCCGCCCAGTTCTAACTAGTGTATTTAACAAAGTTCACCTACGGGTAGTGTATGCCCATGGGCGACTTGTCTTGGTTTCCCCTTTTCCACCAGCAATCAAACACAAACACCATAACCAAAAACAATACTCACAGGTGATGACAAAGTGCTATGAGGTGCTTAAACAAAAGAGAGGTTAAGACACAAAGCGAGAGTGAAACACAGAGACCTACAGACATGGCATTTACAGAGAGATTGAGCTGAGCTGAGCTGGGCTCTAGAACAAACAAATGATGGGGTTTTTAAACCATGGGGAAGGAACTGTGATAGGTCAGGAAATAGGAGGAGGTGTGTCTTCTGATTGATGATTGATTGTTGACTGATTGGGGAGTGATGATTTTCACCTGTGAGGGGAGAAGGAGAGAAAGAAACACACACACAGGATACACACACACACACAGGATAACTGTATCCGTAACAAGCTGTAATGCTATGGGATGTGACAGTCACCCAGTGAAGAGACAATTTGTCGTGTTGTTTGGGCAACATACAGTTATCCTCATCAGCTGTAATGCTATGGGATGTGACAGTCACCCAGTGAAGAGACATCTTGTCATGTTGTTGCTTGGGCAACATACAGTTATCCTCATCAGCTGTAATGCTATGGGATGTGACAGTCACCCAGTGAAGAGACAATTTGTCGGTGTTAGGTATGCCCTTCCCAAATGTCTCCACCAGTGCCGAGAGCAGGATGCAAGGTATGACACACAGGAACAGCATACAGATGCAGGATCTTAATTTGAACCAGTTTTTTTTTTACAGCAGAAAAATAATCCTGCAGGAACAGTGAATTTTTTAATTTTATTTTACTAGGCAAAAATTATTATTTTCAATGACAGCCTAGTAACAGTGGGTTAACTGCCTTGTTCAGGGGCAGAACGCCAGATTCGTAACTTGTCAGCTCGGGGATTTGAACTTGCAACCTTCCAGTTACTAGTCCAACGCTCTAACCACTAGGCCACTAGGCTACCCTGCCACCTCTACACTCTAACCACTAGGCTACCCTGCCACCTCTACACTCTAACCACTAGGATACCCTGCCACCTCTACACTCTAACCACTAGGCTACCCTGCCACCTCTACACTCTAACCACTAGGCTACCCTGCCGCCTCTACACTCTAACCACTAGGCTACCCTGCCACCTCTACACTCTAACCACTAGGCTACCCTGCCGCCTCTACACTCTAACCACTAGGCTACCCTGCCCCCTCTACACTCTAACCACTAGGCTACCCTGCCACCTCTACACTCTAACCACTAGGCTACCCTGCCCCTCTACACTCTAACCACTAGGCTACCCTGCCGCCTCTACACTCTAACCACTAGGCTACCCTGCCCCCTCCACACTCTAACCACTAGGCTACCCTGCCACCTCTACACTCTAACCACTAGGCTACCCTGCCGCCTCTACACTCTAACCACTAGGCTACCCTGCCCCCTCTACACTCTAACCACTAGGCTACCCTGCCGCCTCTACACTCTAACCACTAGGCTACCCTGCCACCTCTACACTCTAACCACTAGGATACCCTGCCACCTCTACACTCTAACCACTAGGCTACCCTGCCACCTCTACACTCTAACCACTAGGATACCCTGCCACCTCTACACTCTAACCACTAGGCTACCCTGCCACCTCTACACACTAACCACTAGGCTACCCTGCCGCCTCTACCTCTAACCACTAGGCTACCCTGCCACCTCTACACTCTAACCACTAGGCTACCCTGCCGCCTCTACACTCTAACCACTAGGCTACCCTGCCCCTCTACACTCTAACCACTAGGCTACCCTGCCACCTCTACACTCTAACCACTAGGCTACCCTGCCCCCTCTACACTCTAACCACTAGGATACCCTGCCACCTCTACACTCTAACCACTAGGCTACCCTGCCACCTCTACACTCTAACCACTAGGCTACCCTGCCGCCTCTACACTCTAACCACTAGGCTACCCTGCCACCTCTACACTCTAACCACTAGGCTACCCTGCCGCCTCTACACTCTAACCACTAGGCTACCCTGCCGCCTCTACACTCTAACCACTAGGCTACCCTGCCACCTCTACACTCTAACCACTAGGCTACCCTGCCGCCTCTACACTCTAACCACTAGGCTACCCTGCCACCTCTACGCTCTAACCACTAGGCTGCCCTGCCACCTCTACGCTCTAACCACTAGGCTACCCTGCCGCCTCTACGCTCTAACCACTAGGCTACCCTACCTCCTCTACACTCTAACCACTAGGCTACCCTGCCGCCTCTACACTCTAGCCACTAGGCTACCCTGCCGCCTCTACACTCTAACCACTAGGCTACCTACCACCTCTACACTCTAACCACTAGGCTACCCTGCCACCTCTACACTAACCACTAGGCTACCTGCCGCCTCTACACTCTAACCACTAGGCTACCTGCCGCCTCTACACTCTAACCACTAGGCTACCCTGCCCCCTCTACACTCTAACCACTAGGCTACCCTGCCACCTCTACACTCTAACCACTAGGCTACCTGCTTCCCATTATGTGAATTATTCTTAATTAACATTTTTTTAGGGGTTGATACATAACACGCCCAACCCCACTCACTCACATACACAGAACATTTACTATTGCAACCTATTTAATACAGGTAATTGTCTCTCTTTCATGTAGTATATTTCAGAAACTATATATATATATATATATATAAACATACATTTTTCCTCTCTCAGTAGGATGAAGAACAGAATCTATATGTAGTTGTTAATATGATGTTACAGATATGTTCTGGAGAGAGAGAGATGAATAAAGAAAATGAAAACATCAAAGATCTGGTGTTTTTTTCTGGTCTGTTAGTGGGACACAAGCGAACATAGTCTAATTCTTTCTGAGCAACCCTTTTCCCTTTCATTGCCAGACAAATTGTGCCCAAATGGAGAAAAAAACATGAAACAAAAGTATAATTTCACCTGAGCTCTCTTGGTTGGATATTCTCTGTATATATACACTCTGTGAAGAGGAATTCAGGGTAGTGGCTGGGTGATTCAGTCATCTGTCAGCATAGACAGTCTGGGCCGTTTTTAATCTTCTTGATGTAGGACCCCCCTCGCTCTAGCGTCTCCCTCCTTTCCATCACAGCGTTACCGTGTCGACCGAGTGGAGCCAGCCAAAACCCGCCCCCTGCGGGCTCCTACAGCTCCAGCAGGCTGGCACTGTGTGTGTGTGTGTGTGTGTGTGTGTGCGTGCGTGTGCAGCCTGGCAGAGTGATGAGTCTGCAGGGAGGAGCTCTCCGACACACAGAATCAGCGGTGTGGTGACCTCTCCCTCAGCGGAGACATACATGTTGTCACCATGACACACTGTCTCAGTGTGA
>NW_027009910.1:0-37843 GCF_036934945.1 Oncorhynchus masou masou
CTGTTGATGCTCTGGGGGCGCTATTTCATTTTTGGATGAAAAACGTTCCCGTTTTAAACAAGATATTTTGTCACAAAAAGATGCTCGACTATGCATATAATTGATAGCTTTCGAAAGAAAACACTCTGACGTGTCCAGAACTACCAAGATATTTTCTGCGCGTGCCCTAGAACGTGAGCTTCAGGCAAAACCAAGATGAGACGGCATCCAGGAAAAGAGCAGGATTTTTGAGGCTCTGTTTTCCATTGTCTCCTTATATGGCTGTGAATGCGAGAGGAGTGAGTCAACCCTTTCTGTCGTTTCCCCAAGGTGTCTGCAGCATTGTGACGTATTTGTAGGCAGATCATTGGAAGATTGACCATAAGAGACCACATTTACCAGGTGTCCGCCCGGTGTCCTGCGCCGAAATTGGTGCGCAAAAGTCAGCTGCCAGTATTTTTCCATGGGATTCAGAGAGGAAAGCAAGCTTCCACGAACGATATATCAATGAAGAGATATGTGAAAAAACACCTTGAGGATTGATTCCAAACAACGTTTGCCATGTTTCGGTCGATATTATGTAGTTAATTCGGAAAAAGTTTGACGTTGTAGGTGACTGAATTTTCGGTTCGTTTCGGTAGCCAGATGCAATGTAGAAAACGGAACGATTTCTCCTACACACAGACGCTTTCAGGAAAAACTGCGCATTTGGTATGTAACTGAGAGTCTCCTCATTGAAAACATCAGAAGCTCTTCAAAGGTAAATGATTTTATTTATTTGGTTATCTGGTTTTTGTGAAAATGTTGCGTGCTAAATGCTACTCAAAATGCTATGCTAGCTTTGCATACTCTTACACAAATTAGTCAATTTCTAAAGTTCAAAAGCATATTTTGAAAATCTGAGATGACAGTGTTGTTAAGAAAAGGCTAAGCTTGAGAGCAGAC
Source organism: Oncorhynchus masou masou (assembly GCF_036934945.1). NCBI lineage: Eukaryota > Metazoa > Chordata > Actinopteri > Salmoniformes > Salmonidae > Oncorhynchus > Oncorhynchus masou. The sequence continues at coordinate 925 of NW_027009910.1, forward strand.
GCATTATTTTCATTTTATTTGCGATTTTCAGAAATCGTTAACGTTGCGTTATGCTAATGAGCCTGAGGCTTTAGTCACGATCCCGGATCCGGGATGGGGAGTTCCAAGAGGTTTTAACGAACCTCCAAACAAGCTTCAATGCCATTTTTATTTAACCTTTATTTAACCAGGCAAGTCAGTTAAGAACAAATTCTCATTTTCAATGACGGCCTAGAAACAGTGGGTTAACTGCCTGTTCGGGGCAGAACGACAGATTTGTACCTTGTCAGCTCGGGGGTTTGAACTCGCAACCTTCCGGTTACTAGCCATACAACACTCCTTCCGTTGCCTCCAACTGCTCTTAAACCTTAGTAAAACTAAATTCATGCTCTTCAACCGTTCGCTGCCTGCACCAGCCCGCCCGACTAGCATCACTACTCTGGACAGTTCTGACCTAGAATAAGTGGACAACTATAAATACCTAGGTGTCTGGCTAGACTGTAAACTCTCCTTCCAGACTCATATCAAACATCTCCAATCCAAAATCAAATCTAGAATCGGCTTCCCATTTTGCAACAAAGCCTCCTTCACTCACGCCGCCAAACTTACCCTAGTAAAACTGACTCCCCTACCGATCTTCGACTTCGGCGATGTCATCTACAAAATAACTTCCAATACTCTACTCAGCAAACTGGATGCAGTCTATCACAGTGCCATCTGTTTTGTTACTAAAGCACCTTATACCACCCACCACTGCGACCTGTATGCTCTAGTCCGCTGGCCCTCGCTACATATTCGTTGCCAGACCCACTGGCTCCAGGTCATCTATAAGTATATGCTAGGTAAAGCTCTGCCTTATCTCAGCTCACTGTTCAAGATAACAACACACACCTGTAGGACGCGATCCAGCAGGTATATCTCACTGGTCTTCCCCAAAGCCAACACCTCCATTGGCCACCTTTCCTTACAGTTCTCTGCTGCCAGTGACTGGAATGAATTGCAAAAATCGCTGAAGCTGGAGACTTACATTTCCCTCACTAACTTTAAACATCAGCTATCTGAGCAGCTGACCGATCGCTGCAGCTGTACATAGTCCATCTGTAAATAGCCCACCCAATCTACCTACCTCATCCCCATAAAACAGGTGCTAGTTTCCCAAAACAGCGGTTTGAGCCAGTCACGTGTGTTTGTTTACAAAAGAAGCAACAAAGAGCAAAATGGGAGCTTCGTGAGGTGAGTCATCTATGCAGCGAACTTCAGTGAGGTGATCAAGTTACACTTGTATGAAATTCACTACTAATGTAGTGATATATGTACTACATTACACCTTAATATCTTACGTTAGTTTGCAAGATCAAGCGTCTTGGTAGCTGCATCAGAGACAATCCCCTCCTGGATTAAGATAACATTTGTTTGTGAGTGCTACAAACTGCGATTTGAGATATTTGCACATCTTATTGAGCTGGGATGTCTGTCCTAGTAATACATGTTTTCATGTGATCGCTAGCATTTACCTAGGAGCCGCTATGATAAACCCTTAGTACTTGTTAGCATTATGTTAGCATTCTGGTAAGTGGCGTTTTGGGGGTATTTTTAGTAATAGAAATATATATACAGCTTCTTGTGTGCACTACTGGTAATACCGTATATCCTGGGATGGCACAGTATGAAGGTATAGAACTCTGGATACTGCCCAACCCTATTATGTGGTGTGGCGTGGTGTTGTATGTGTGTGTGTGCGCGCACATTTATCAGTGTGTGTTTCCTAAACAGCCTAGCTATGGTGAGCACAGCCCTTATTATCCAGGGTTATTTATGAACACCCCCTATACACCTCCTGCCCTCCCTCCCTTTTAATAATTAATGGTGCTGTCTGCGCTCCCCTGGGGCTCAACTTCAGAGTCAGGGGTAAGAAAAATCTCCCTCCCTCCCTCCCTCCCTCCCTCCCTCCCTCCCTCCCTCCTCTCTCTCTTCCTCCACCTCTGTCTCTCTCTTCCTCCACCACTCTCTCTCTCTTCCTCCACCACTCTCTCTCTCTTCCTCCACCACTCTCTCTCTCTTCCACCACCACTCTCTCTCTCTTCCTCCACCACTCTCTGTCTCTTCCTCCACCACTCTCTCTCTCTTCCTCCACCACTCTCTCTCTCTTCCTCCACCACTCTCTATCCCTCTTCCTCATCTCTCTCTTCCTCCACCGCTCTCTCTCTCTCTTCCTCCACCGCTCTCTCTCTCTCTTCCTCCACCGCTCTCTCTCTCTCTTCCTCCACCGCTCTCTCTCTCTCTTCCTCCACCGCTCTCTCTCTCTCTTCCTCCACCGCTCTCTCTCTCTCTTCCTCCACCGCTCTCTCTCTCTCTTCCTCCACCGCTCTCTATCTCTCTTCCTCCACCGCTCTCTATCTCTCTTCCTCCACCGCTCTCTCTCTCTCTTCCTCCACCGCTCTCTCTCTCTCTTCCTCCACCTCTCTCTCTCTCTCTTCCTCCACCTCTCTCTCTCTTCCTCCACCTCTCTCTCTCTTCCTCCACCTCTCTCTCTTCCTCCACCTCTCTCTCTTCCTCCACCTCTCTCTCTCTCTCTTCCTCCACCACTCTCTCTCTCTTCCTCCACCACTCTCTCTCTCTACCACTCTCCCTCCACCACTCTCCCCCCCTCTCTACTCTCCCTCCCTCCCACCACTCTCTCTTCCCCCAGCTCTCTCTCTTCCTCTACCTATCTCTCTCTCTCTTCCTCCACCTATCTCCCTCTCTTCCTCCACCACTCTCTCTCTCTCTCTAGCACTCTCTCTCCCTCTCTTCCTCTACATATCTCTCCCTCTCTTCCTCTACATATCTCTCTCTCTCTTCCTCCACCTATCTCCCTCTCTTCCTCCACCACTCTCTCTCTCTCTCTCTTCCTCCACCACTCTCTCTCTCTCTCTCTTCCTCCACCACTCACTCTCCCTCTCTTCCTCCACCACTCACTCTCCCTCTCTTCCTCCACCACTCACTCTCCCTCTCTTCCTCCACCACTCACTCTCCCTCTCTTCCTCCACCACTCACTCTCCCTCTCTTCCTCCACCACTCACTCTCCCTCTCTTCCTCCACCACTCACTCTCCCTCTCTTCCTCCACCACTCACTCTCCCTCTCTTCCTCCACCACTCACTCTCCCTCTCTTCCTCCACCACTCACTCTCCCTCTCTTCCTCCACCACTCACTCTCCCTCTCTTCCTCCACCACTCACTCTCCCTCTCTTCCTCCACCGCTCTCTCCCTCTCTTCCTCCACCACTCACTCTCCCTCTCTTCCTCCACCACTCACTCTCCCTCTCTTCCTCCACCACTCCCTCTCCCTCTCTTCCTCCACCACTCCCTCTCCCTCTCTTCCTCCACCACTCACTCTCCCTCTCTTCCTCCACCACTCTCTCTCCCTCTCTTCCTCCACCACTCTCACTCTCCCTCTCTTCCTCCACCACTCTCACTCTCTCTTCCTCCACCACTCTCCCTCTCTCTTCCTCCACCACTCTCTCTCTCTCTTCCTCCACCACTCTCTCCCTCTCTTCCTCCACCACTCTCTCTCCCTCTCTTCCTCCACCACTCTCTCTCCCTCTCTTCCTCCACCACTCTCTCCCTCCACCACTCTCTCTCCACCACTCTCTCCCTCCACCACTCTCTCTCCCTCTCTTCCTCCACCACTCTCTCTCCCTCTCTTCCTCCACCACTCTCTATCCCTCTCTTCCTCCACCACTCTCTCTCCCTCTCTTCCTCCACCACTCTCTCTCCCTCTCTTCCTCCACCACTCACTCTCCCTCCCTCTCTTCCTCCACCACTCACTCTCCCTCCCCCTCTTCCTCCACCACTCACTCTCCCTCCCTCTCTTCCTCCACAACTCACTCTCCCTCGCTCTCTTCCTCCACCACTCACTCTCCCTCTCTTCCTCCACCACTCACTCTCCCTCTCTTCCTCCACCACTCACTCTCCCTCTCTTCCTCCACCACTCTCTCTTTCTCTTCCTCCACCACTCTCTCTGTCTCTTCCTCCACCACTCTCTCTGTCTCTTCCTCCACCACTCTCTCTGTCTCTTCCTCCACCACACTCTGTCTCTTCCTCCACCACTCTCACTCTCTTCCTCCACCATTCTCCCTCCACCACTCTCCCTCTTCCTCCACCACTCTCTCTCTCTTCCTCCACCACTCTCTCTCTCTTCCTCCACCACTCTTTCTCTCTCTTCCTCCACCACTCTTTCTCTCTCTTCCTCCACCACTCTCTGTCTCTTCCTCCACCACTCTCTCTGTCTCTTCCTCCACCACTCTCTCTGTCTCTTCCTCCACCACTCTCTCTGTCTCTTCCTCCACCACTCTCTCTGTCTCTTCCTCCACCACTCTCTCTGTCTCTTCCTCCACCACTCTCTGTCTCTTCCTCCACCACTCTCTCTGTCTCTTCCTCCACCACTGTCTCTTCCTCCACCTAACCCTCTCTTCCTCCACCTATCCCTCTCTTCCTCTACCACTCTCTCTCACTTCCTCTACCACTCTCTCTCACTTCCTCTACCACTCTCTCTCACTTCCTCTACCACTCTCTCACTTCCTCTACCACTCTCTCTCGCTCTTCCTCCACCACTCTCCGTCCCTTGTTCTCTTCCTCTCTCATTCTCTCTCCTTCCTTCCTCACTCTCCCTACCTCACTCGTTTTCTCCTCTCTTGTTCTCTCCATTTTGTTCTTCCTCTCCTCTCTCCAACGTGTTCCTGAAATCCTCTCTAGCTCATTTCCTCTACTATCTCTATTTCTCCCCTCTCTCCCTCCCCGTTGATGGCCCAAGTCTAGGTGCACTGTTGTCTGATCAGAGTAATATTACACCCCTCACCATCCACCTACTTCTGACCTAAAGCACAAAACTCTGTCTTCACACTGACATTACTAACACAATCTAGGGACCATCTATACCTTTTGCCTCTTTCCAGGCCATCGTTGTAAATAAGACTTTGTTTTCAACTGAACTGCCCAGTAAAATATGTTAAATAAATAAAAAGCATGGATGCTGCAGACTTCCCAGGTTAAACAAGTATCTCCACTGAACAATAACTCAATAACTGTATTGAGCGGTATGTCTACTGTAGAAACAGAATAGATTAACATATTGATACTCCTCACTCATCATAGACATTCTGACAGGAAGCACTTGCACAAGCAGAAACACACACTCATGCAAGCACACACACACACACTACTTACCATGCCTGCAGGAGGAGTGGGGGCTCCTTGTTTGTCTCCTTTGTGACCGGGTGTGAGTTTTCGGGTGAGTTTCCAGGTGCGTTGCCGGGTGAGTTTTCAGGTGCGTTGCCGATGTGGCTCTGCGATATCAGGACAGATCAGGGGTATCCTCTGCTCTCTGACTCCTCATACGCTCCCCTCTGACCGAGCCCCCCAGACTACAGACCGGACTTCCTCTGTCTCACCTGGAGGGACAGAGACAAATGGAGAGAGAAAGAAGGATGGATAGATTGAGAGAGAGAAAGAGACAGAGAGATAGACAGGGAGAGAGACAGGGAGTGAGACAGAGAGATAGGGAGAGAGACAGGGAGTGAGACAGAGACAGGGAGAGACACAGGGAGTGAGACAGGGAGAGAGACAGGGAGTGAGACAGGGAGACAGGGAGTGAGACAGGGAGACAGAGAGAGAGACAGGGAGTGAGACAGGGAGACAGGGAGTGAGACAGGGAGACAGAGAGAGAGACAGGGAGGGAGACAGGGAGTGAGACAGGGAGACAGAGAGAGAGACAGGGAGTGAGACAGAGAGACAGGGAGTGAGACAGAGAGACAGAGAGAGACAGGGAGTGAGACAGGGAGACAGAGAGAGAGACAGAGAGAGAAACAGGGAGTGAGACAGAGAGACAGAGAGAGAAACAGGGAGTGAGACAGAGAGACAGGGAGTGAGACAGGGAGAGAGAGAGACAGGGAGTGAGACAGAGAGACAGAGAGAGAAACAGGGAGTGAGACAGGGAGACAGGGAGTGAGACAGGGAGACAGAGAGAGAGACAGGGAGTGAGACAGAGAGACAGGGAGAGAAACAGGGAGACAGAGAGAGAGACAGGGAGTGAGACAGGGAGACAGAGAGACAGGGAGTGAGACAGGGAGTGAGACAGGGAGTGAGACAGAGAGACAGGGAGAGAAACAGGGAGTGAGACAGGGAGACAGGGAGTGAGACAGGGAGACAGAGAGAGAGACAGGGAGTGAGACAGAGAGACAGGGAGAGAAACAGGGAGACAGAGAGAGAGACAGGGAGTGAGACAGGGAGACAGAGAGACAGAGAGAGAGACAGGGAGTGAGACAGGGAGACAGAGAGACAGAGAGAGAGACAGGGAGTGAGACATGGAGAGAGACAGGGAGAGAGACAGGGAGAGAGACAGGGAGTGAGACAGGGAGACAGAGAGAGAGACAGGGAGTGAGACAGGGAGTGAGACAGAGAGACAGGGAGAGAAACAGGGAGTGAGACAGGGAGACAGAGAGACAGAGAGAGAGACAGGGAGTGAGACAGGGAGTGAGACAGAGAGACAGGGAGAGAAACAGGGAGTGAGACAGGGAGACAGGGAGTGAGACAGGGAGACAGAGAGACAGAGAGAGAGACAGGGAGTGAGACAGAGAGACAGGGAGAGAAACAGGGAGACAGAGAGAGACAGGGAGTGAGACAGGGAGACAGAGAGACAGAGAGAGACAGGGAGTGAGACAGAGAGACAGGGAGAGAAACAGGGAGTGAGACAGGGAGACAGAGAGAGAGACAGGGAGTGAGACAGGGAGTGAGACAGGAGTGAGACAGAGAGACAGGGAGAGAAACAGGGAGTGAGACAGGGAGACAGAGAGACAGAGAGAGAGACAGAGAGACAGAGAGAGAGACAGGGAGTGAGACAGGGAGTGAGACAGAGAGACAGGGAGAGAAACAGGGAGTGAGACAGGGAGACAGAGAGACAGAGAGAGAGACAGAGAGACAGAGAGAGAGACAGGGAGACAGGGAGAGAAACAGGGAGTGAGACAGGGAGACAGAGAGACAGAGAGAGAGACAGAGAGACAGGGAGTGAGACAGGGAGTGAGTGAGAAAGGAAAATACTGATCAGGAAAATGCAACCAGACAATAGTATATTTTCTACCAAAACCCTCCTTAATAATGATCCTACAGCTACAATACATGACCACTCCTCCCCCCTTTCCTACTTTAGTGCACACACACCTCAGCAGGGTTATGGTCTAGTCTTTGTCTGCACGTAGAGAGAGGAGAATGTATTGCTAAGCTGAAGACGAGACAGTCGAGCCTTATTCACATTTCATGATCTGGGGAGGAGCGCTGTGGAAAAACCACTGATGTGAAGCTTGTTTTTATCTGCTGTTACACACACAACCCAACAGTTACACACACAACCCGACAGTTACACACACAACCCAACAGTTACACACACACAACCCGACAGTTGCACACACAACCCGACAGTTACACACACAACCCAACAGTTACACACACAACCCGACAGTTACACACACAACCCGACAGTTACACACACACACAACCCGACAGTTGCACACACACAACCCGACAGTTGCACACACACACACACACACACACACACACACACAGATACTCCAACACGTACACAAAGACATGCATTTTCAAAACGGCCTGCTCCAGTTTCTGTGATTTATCTAGCCTAAATGATTCTGCTGCCCACTCGAGCCTAGCCTGTTTGTCAGCTCTCCCTGTAACACACCACTCTCTCACCTCGTTTCCCTCTCACCTCACCTCGTCTGCTCCTCTCCCACCTCGTCTCCCTCTCACCTCGTCGTCTCCCTCTCACCTCGTCGTCTCCCTCTCACCTCGTCGTCTCCCTCTCACCTCGTCTCCTCTCACCTCGTCTCCCTCTCACCTCGTCTCCCTCACCTCGTCTCCCTCTCACCTCGTCTCCTCTCACCTCGTCTCCCTCTCACCTCGTCTGCTCCTCTCACCTCGTCTCCTCTCACCTCACTCCTCTCACCTCGTCTCCCTCTCACCTCGTCTCCCTCTCACCTCGTCTCCCTCTCACCTCGCCTGCTCCCTCCTCACCTCGTCTCCCTCTCACCTCGTCTCCTCTCACCTCGTCTCCCTCTCACCTCGTCTCCCTCTCACCTCGTCTCCTCTCACCTCGTCTCCCTCTCACCTCGTCTGCTCCTCTCACCTCGTCTCCCTCTCACCTCGTCTCCTCTCACCTCGTCTCCCTCTCACCTCGTCTGCTCCTCTCACCTCGTCTGCCCTCTCACCTCGTCTGCTCCTCTCACCTCGTCTCTCTCTCACCTCGTCTGCTCCTCTCACCTCGTCTGCTCCTCTCACCCTCGTCTGCTCCTCTCACCTCGTCTGCTCCTCTCACCTCGTCTCTCCTCTCACCTCGTCTCCCTCTCACCTCGTCTCCTCTCACCTCGTCTCCCTCTCACCTCGTCTCCTCTCACCTCGTCTGCTCCTCTCACTATGTTAATGGGAGATTTAGCCTGGCAGAATAATAACTCATAATCATCATTCATCATGTATCACAGATTAACGAGGGGAGTGTCAATCGGTGGAAAGTTTGACCTGGTAATTCCGGTGGTCATCTGCATTAATCCAACCATGAGGAGAGTGGTTGTGGTTTCCCTGGAAAATAATCTCCATTCCCATGGATTAGGTCAACTGGGCAGCTAATGGCTGGCAGGTAGAAGAACCAGAGGTGGACAGGACGCAGGCAGGAACACAAACACCAGTAACATGTGTCAGAGGGCAGAGAGCACATACATTCGGGACCTCTTGTCCCAAACAGCAGCGGCATAGCTGTGATGTAACCGTACCTCTCCTTGCCTGGCTAAAGTGACAGACTTGCATCAGCCAGGCTAAACTTCTCCACCCTGTCCTGTATGGAATGCCGTAAAGGCCCCCCGCCTCTCAAAACATACGCATCAAATAAGAGGCTGACACTCTCTCCCTGAACCTGCCCTCTCTGACTGCAGTGTGACTGACAGGGTGCTATAGACACATCCCAGTAGAGGAGGAGGTACCCCAACCAGCAGTATATCCTCCCAGCTTACTCTGGTCTCTAGCTGCTCTGACTGCAGTGTGACTGACAGGGTGCTATAGACACATCCCAGTAGAGGAGGAGGTACCCCAACCAGCAGTATATCCTCCCAGCTTACTCTGGTCTCTAGCTGCTCTGACTGCAGTGTGACTGACAGGGTGCTATAGACACATCCCAGTAGAGGAGGAGGTACCCCAACCAGCAGTATATCCTCCCAGCTTACTCTGGTCTCTAGCTGCTCTGACTGCAGTGTGACTGACAGGGTGCTATAGACACATCCCAGTAGAGGAGGAGGTACCCCAACCAGCAGTATATCCTCCCAGCTTACTCTGGTCTCTAGCTGCTCTGACTGCAGTGTGACTGACAGGGTGCTATAGACACATCCCAGTAGAGGAGGAGGTACCCCAACCAGCAGTATATCCTCCCAGCTTACTCTGGTCTCTAGCTGCTCTGACTGCAGTGTGACTGACAGGGTGCTATAGACACATCCCAGTAGGAGGAGGTACCCCAACCAGCAGTATATCCTCCCAGCTTACTCTGGTCTCTAGCTGCTCTGACTGCAGTGTGACTGACAGGGTGCTATAGACACATCCCAGTAGAGGAGGTACCCCAACCAGCAGTATATCCTCCCAGCTTACTCTGGTCTCTAGCTGCTCTGACTGCAGTGTGACTGACAGGGTGCTATAGACACATCCCAGTAGAGGAGGAGGTACCCCAACCAGCAGTATATCCTCCCAGCTTACTCTGGTCTCTAGCTGCTCTGACTGCAGTGTGACTGACAGGGTGCTATAGACACATCCCAGTAGAGGAGGAGGTACCCCAACCAGCAGTATATCCTCCCAGCTTACTCTGGTCTCTAGCTGCTCTGACTGCAGTGTGACTGACAGGGTGCTATAGACACATCCCAGTAGAGGAGGTACCCCAACCAGCAGTATATCCTCCCAGCTTACTCTGGTCTCTAGCTGCTCTGACTGCAGTGTGACTGACTGACTAAGTGCTGCTTTGCTATAGATAAAACCACCACATACCACTGCTATGCCAGTGAGGCCACAGGGACACTTTATTGGTTTAAAAAGAGCCATGTATTTAAATATATGACTCTGGGTTTAACTCGCCACCAGCCACATGCAACGCTACAACTCAACCCCATTATCATGGAACAGAACAGTAAAGCAACACCACACCACCGAGAGTTCTTCTAAAACAACATCACACCGCCGAGAGCTCTACTAAAACACCACACCGCCGAGAGCTCTACTAAAACAACACCACACCACCAAGCGCTACTAAAACAACACCACACCATTGAGAGCCCTACTAAAACAACACCACCGGGAGCCCTACAAAAATAACACACCACACCACCAGGAGCTCTACTAAAACACCACCACACCACCAGAGCCCCACTAAAACAACACCACTGAGAGATCTACACCACCACTGAGAGCTCCACTAAAACACCACACCACTGAGAGCTCTACTAAAACAACACAACACCATGAGAGCTCTACTAAAACACCACCACACCACGAGAGCTCTACTAAAACAACACCACACCACCGAGAGCTGTATGGAGGAGCTTTCCAGACTGTTGGATTGTTGTAACACAAAACACCATTGGTTTACAGTCACACATGGGGGTTGGTTCCCAACATGGGAAGTGCAGTTTTCTATCAACTGTAATGGCTCTAGCCTAGTCCCAGGTCTGTTTGTGCTGTATGGCCAACTCCTATGGTCGTTGTGAACAGTCATTGTGGCCATAGCAGTTTGTAAGTCAGCACAAACAGATCTGGGTCCAGGCTGGAATGGCTCTAATTTGGGAAAGATCTCACAGTGTTTACGTTCAACCCACAGTGATACTGGGATGCCATGTCACATGTCACAGTCTCACAACAGGAAGTGACCTTGCCCTCTCAGGAACCATTATGCAAAACCGAACCAGGATGTAAACTAGTCTGCAAGTCAACAACAACGGGGGATGGGAGATGTGAGTGGGCGGTAACAACTTTCAGTTGAGAACGGAGAGGTTGGGTATCTTTACCAGGTAATTTCAAATGCAGTGAACCAGTATTCATAAAGGGAAATGTAGTTATATAAAGAACAGAAGTTGCCAAACAGGAAACCTACTAGTATGGCAAAACACCAAATCATCTGGAGAGAGAGTGAGATGTTGTTACCAGTATGATGACATTTCTACATTTCAGAGAGGAACTGACTTTGCAGCGACACATGACTAGGCCTCATATTCACTCCTGTCGAAACTGTGATTGAAAGAGAGAACGCGCTGACATTTTTCCCCAAGTCAGAAGCTTAATATTTAGACTGCAGCTACCCTTCGTCTAGTCAGCACTGAGAGTAGAGCTGTACACCACTGTGACTGAGTCCTGCCTGCCTATAATTGTGATGTAAATTGCAGAAAGCTCCAGTGTGTGTGTGTGTGTCTTCCTTTGAATGGCTCTCTTGCAGCATTAAGCCCCATGCAGTCTGTCCTGTCCTCCTCTGCCCGTAGTGAACTCATTAGCACTACAGAGGGGAAGAAAATGAACTGGGCCTGACAGGCACTTAACCATGGAAATGACTCCACCAAGATGGAAACCACACTGCAATCAAAGAGTCAGCAGTATGTAGCTAGCCTCTGTCTGACAAGAGAACAAGTCACATTGTCGTATTGACTCCCTTTCCCCTGTTTGCTCCTTCTAATGGTTTTCTTTCTTACAGACATACACCTACTGTAAACACACACACACACACACACTTGATTGGTCTAGTTTCCAGGGTGTTTGATAACATGAGCTCAGCCTGGATAGATCAGGCCACTTGACAGGGAGAACAGTTGGGTGTCAGTGAAGGTTGACTCCTAACAGTTAATAACTGAAGGACCATTTAGGGCAGCGGTCGGCAACAGACGGCCTGTGGGCCTAAACCGACCCGTAAGTCAGTTTAGGGGCTGCAGGTAGCCTATTGGTTAGAGCGTTGGACTAGTAACCAGCAGGTAGCCTAGTGGTTAGAGCGTTGGACTAGTAACCAGCAGGTAGCCTAGTGGTTAGAGCGTTGGACTAGTAACCAGCAGGTAGCCTAGTGGTTAGAGAGTTGGACTAGTAACCAGCAGGTAGCCTAGTGGTTAGAGCGTTGGGCCAGTAACCGAAAGGTTGCTAGATCGAATCCCTGAGCTGACAAGGTAAAGATCTGTCTTTTGCCCCTGAACAAGACAGTTAACCCACTGTTCCTAGGCTGTCATTGTAAATAAGAATTAGTTCTTAACCGACTTGCCTATTTAAATGTTGTTTTTTTTAAATGTGCTTTTTTTTGCCCCACAAAACTGTTTTTATTAGGGTTGGGAAGGGTGGTGGGGTAGTTTATGTTAAAAAATAAAATAAAAAATGAAGGCAAAAACCACTGGGATGTAGCCAAAACAATAAATAAATAGGAAATCTGTTCACCAAGTATTCCCTTGAAAAAAGAAAAAACCGATGTTTCAATCAAGTAATGAAATTATTTTTATTTTCAAATTCAATCTATTTTTGGACTTAGTTGTGGTCAATTTGCATTGTACAAATAATTATAACGATGTTACAGCACCCCGACCATCTACTGACAAAAATCATCCCACAGCTGAATGCCTTCATCTGCTCTGTGTATGACAATGGCAAGTTGTGTCCTCTGTAAGCATCTCTATCCATGCTGCTGCACTGTAGGCTAATCATCTACAAGTAAATGTCCAGTGTTTCCAGATTTCTATGAAATATGACCTATAATTAATTGCAATATGAGTGAAATTGTTTTTCTTCCAAAGAATTGTAATTAAGTTAAAAAGCATATTTTCTGTGTTGGAATGGTAAAATACCCCAACAATAGAATGGTTTGGGTGTATACCGGTCACTACAAATATTAATGCGAGTAGACCGCTGATTGGCCAGCATATCCTCCTTAGGGGGGATGACATCATCATCTATGAGGAAATAGCGTTTTTTTAAACTGTCTGTTTGAGATACAACTTTGAGTTTTTTAAAGTCTTTTATTTTTACTCCAATTTATGCTTTGCCCACAAATACGAGTATAGGGAAGAGTCAACAACATTATTTGGCTATGAGTTACCAGAATATTAACTTTTAAAAGTGAGATTTTGACTGGACAGTTGCTTTAACAGACACTGTTCCACAACACACACATGCAGCATGGGGCTACTGTTGATCACTGACAGTCTGTTCTTTAAGTGATAACGCCCGAATGCCTTTGGAGGATATATTGCTCTGGTGTTGAGATAGTTGTGAGTAGCCGATATATCCTCCAAACTGCTTCCAGGGCTTTATCACTTTTATACAATAGGTTACCAACATATTCAAATAATCATTGACATATTTTCATTAAAAACGTTATTTTGATAAATTTATTCACACTATTTCATCCTTCCACAAGATATAGTTCTAAAACAAATCTAGGGTTGCTTCCCAAGCAGACTGGTCGTTCGTTCTGATGGTTTGGTTGCCAAGAGATGGGACCCAGTCGTTCAGTCTGTTTGTTCTGTATCTATGGACCCGACCCAGTCGTTCCGTCTGTTTGTTCTGTATCTATGGACTCGACCCAGGCGTTCAGTCTTATTGTTCTGTATCTATGGACTCGACCCAGTCGTTCAGTCTTACTGTTCTGTATCTATGGACTCGACCCAGTCGTTCAGTCTTATTGTTCTGTATCTATGGACTCGACCCAGTCGTTCAGTCTTACTGTTCTGTATCTATGGACTCGACCCAGTCGTTCAGTCTGTTTGTTCTGTATCTATGGACTCGAAGTCGTTCAGTCTGTTTGTTCTGTATCTATGGACTCGACCCAGTCGTTCAGTCTTTTTGTTCTGTATCTATGGACGCGACCCAGTCGTTCAGTCTGTTTGTTCTGTATCTATGGACGCGACCCAGTCGTTCAGTCTTTTTGTTCTGTATCTATGGACGCGACCCAGTCGTTCAGTCTGTTTGTTCTGTATCTATGGACGCGACCCAGTCGTTCAGTCTTTTTGTTCTGTATCTATGGACGCGACCCAGTCGTTCAGTCTTTTTGTTCTGTATCTATGGACTCGACCCAGTCGTTCAGTCTTACTGTTCTGTATCTATGGACTCGACCCAGTCGTTCAGTCTGTTTGTTCTGTATCTATGGACTCGACCCAGTCGTTCAGTCTTATTGTTCTGTATCTATGGACTCGACCCAGTCGTTCAGTCTTACTGTTCTGTATCTATGGACTCGACCCAGTCGTTCAGTCTGTTTGTTCTGTATCTATGGACTCGACCCAGTCGTTCAGTCTGTTTGTTCTGTATCTATGGACTCGACCCAGTCGTTCAGTCTTTTTGTTCTGTATCTATGGACGCGACCCAGTCGTTCAGTCTGTTTGTTCTGTATCTATGGACGCGACCCAGTCGTTCAGTCTTTTTGTTCTGTATCTATGGACGCGACCCAGTCGTTCAGTCTGTTTGTTCTGTATCTATGGACGCGACCCAGTCGTTCAGTCTTTTTGTTCTGTATCTATGGACGCGACCCAGTCGTTCAGTCTTTTTGTTCTGTATCTATGGACTCGACCCAGTCGTTCAGTCTTACTGTTCTGTATCTATGGACTCGACCCAGTCGTTCAGTCTGTTTGTTCTGTATCTATGGACGCGACCCAGTCGTTCAGTCTGTTTGTTCTGTATCTATGGACTCGACCCAGTCGTTCAGTCTGTTTGTTCTGTATCTATGGACGCGACCCAGTCGTTCAGTCTTACTGTTCTGTATCTATGGACTCGACCCAGTCGTTCAGTCTGTTTGTTCTGTATCTATGGACGTGACCCAGTCGTTCAGTCTTACTGTTCTGTATCTATGGACTCGACCCAGTCGTTCAGTCTGTTTGTTCTGTATCTATGGACGCGACCCAGTCGTTCAGTCTTACTGTTCTGTATCTATGGACTCGACCCAGTCGTTCAGTCTGTTTGTTCTGTATCTATGGACTCGACCCAGTCGTTCAGTCTGTTTGTTCTGTATCTATGGACTCGACCCAGTCGTTCAGTCTGTTTGTTCTGTATCTATGGACGCGACCCAGTCGTTCAGTCTTACTGTTCTGTATCTATGGACACGACCCAGTCGTTACTGGCTGGCAACATTCTTATCCTTTGCTAGCTAGCCAACTACGGCTAACTTACAGTCAAGTCAAACAGTGCAGCCAGTAGCTGCATTTGTTAAAGCTGTTTTTTTGTGACATGGGCTAATGAGGCACGATTTCACCTGGCATAGCACATGTGCTCTCTCGTCAGGACACTGTTGTTCAGAGGAGCTAGCCAACAACACAGCTAACACAATCACTTCAAACTGAAGCTGGAAAAACTGTATACTAGCTGCACTTCGTTTCGGTAGACCTTTTTCAATTCATCCCTTTGTATATATCAATAAAAATGATGCCAGCCGATTCATGATTTCGACAGTCTGAAAAACGCTGCCTGCTTCGGTCTCTCCTCCCGACCCCTACATGTTCATTACTACGGGACAGTTGAAAATCGTATTTGAATATTGAAACAACGTTGAAAATGTCGGCGAGCCCGACAGTACGTTTTATACAAATCTCCCTGTTGAAAACAAAATGTTTGTCTAAAGATAATATCTAGATGCTTTTTATAGTGGAGATGAAGTTTTTAACCTCCCTGTCTGGGCTGATGAGATTTAGCCGGTGGTAACTTATGGAATAGACACTGGCTAGAATGCGCTTTTAACCAATGAGCATTCAGGATTAGCCCCACCTGATGTATAAATAATTTTAGAAACCATAGAACCCATCATGTACAGTGTGCTGTATAGGATGAGTCTTTACTGATAAGGACACACCCACAGGGCAGCAAGACACCCACCCAGTGATCTAAAACAACTCAATTAACCTCACTAAACACACAACAGACAGGAGAGATAAAAATGCAGCACCTCAGAACAGTACACACACAGACACACACACACACACAGCGTGGTTGGGTTGGTTCTGTTTCATCACATCAACACCAGTCAGTATACCTAAATAAGACAAGAATGATTTGTTTGGCCTCACTCCCCATTAATCATCTTACAAGGCCAGGCAGCATAGAGACAGAGAAGTGTAAAGTAGAGTAGAGCAGAGTATTGTAGAGCAGAGCAGAATAGAGCAGAGTAGGCTTTATATTAGCTGAGAGAGGAGAGGACAGGAGGAGAGGAGCAAGGGTGGAACCATTAACATGAGCAGTGAGATGTGAGGCTGTATTTCACCTAGCACTTTCTGGTTGTGAAAACAGACACAGTAAAGTCTTGTTGCGTAGAGGAGAGGGTTTAAAAAGACAGACGCCGGCTGGTACCGACCTTCTCCAAAAACAAGCACTCTTGTCTATCCTCCTCTCCTCTCCTCGTTCTACCTCCCAACTCACTTATGCGTTCCACTCCTCCATTCCATTCTCCATCCTCTCTCCACTCCGCCATCCTATTTATTCTCTCCTTAGCAAATTTATGAAAAATAAAAAACAGAAATATCTTATGTACATAAGTATTCAGACCCTTTGCTATGAGACTCGAAATTGATCTCAGGTGCATCCTGTTTTCATTGATCCAATTGATTGGAGCCCACCTGTGGGAAATTCAACTGATTGGATATGATTTTGGAAAGGCACACACCTGTCTACATAATATCCCACAGTTGACAGTGCATGTCAGAGCAAAAACCAAGCCATGAGGTTGAAGGAATTGTACGTAGAGCTCAGAGACAGGATTGTGTCGAGGCACAGATCTGGGGAAGGGTACCAAAAACTATCTGCAGCATTGAAGGTCCCCAAGAACACAGTGGCCTCCATCATTTTTTAATGGAAGAAGTTTGGAACCACCAAGACTCTTCCTAGAGCTGGCTGCCCGGCCAAACTGAGCAATCAGGGGAGAAGGGCTTTGGTCAGGAGGTGACAAAGAACCTGATGATCACTCTGTTAAGGCTAGGGCTGATTTCAAGGTTTTACTGCTAACCTACAAGGCATTACATGGGCTTGCTCCTACCCATCTTTCCGATTTGGTCCTGCCGTACATGCCTACACGTACGCTACGGTCACAAGACGCAGGCATCATTGTCGCTAGAAGTTCTAAGCAAACAGCTGGAGGCAGAGCTTTCTCCTATAGAGCTCCATTTTTATGGAATGGTCGGCCTATCCATGTGAGAGACGCAGACTCTGTATTAACCTTTAAGTCCTTATTGAAGACTCATCTGTCCAGTAGGTCCTATGATTGAGTGTAGTCTGGCCCAGGGTGTGAAGGTGAACGGAAAGGCACTGGAGCGACAAACCGCCCATGCTGTCTCTGCCTGGCCAGTTCCCCTCCTCCACTGGGATTCTCTGCCTCTGACCCTATTGCGGGGGCTGAGTCATTGGCTTTACTGGTGCTATTCTATGCCGTCTTTAGGAGGGGTGCTTCACTTGAGTGGGTTGAGTCACTGATCTTCCTGTAGGGGTTGGCGCCCCCCTCAAGTTCATCCCGTGTGGTAGATCTTTGTGGGCTATACTTGGCCTTGTCTCAGGATGGTAAGTTGGTGGTTGAAGATATCCCTCTAGTGGTGTGGGGGCTGTGCTTTGGCAAAGTGGGTTGGGTTATATCCTGCCTGTTTGGCCCTCTCCGGGTGTATCATCGGATGGGGCCACAGTGTCTCCCGACCCCTCCTGTCTCAGCCTCCAGTATTTATGCTGCAATAGTTTGTGTAGGGGGGCTAGGTTCAGTCTGTTATATCTGGTGTCTTGCTCCCGTCTCATCCAGTGTCCTGTGTGAATTTAACTTTCTCTCTCGCTCTCTCTTTCTCTTTTTCCTCCCCTCGGAGGACCTGAGCCCCAGGACTACCTGGCCTGATGACTCATTGCTGTCCCCAGTCCACCTGCTGCTGCTGCAGTTTCAACTGTTCTGCCTGCGGCTATGGAACCCTGACCTGTTCACCGGACCTGCTGTTTTCAACTCTCTCTCTCTATCGCACTTGCTGTCTCTAACTCTGAATGATCGGCTATGAAAGGCCAACTGACATTTACTCCTGAGGTGCTGACCTGTTGCACCCACAACCACTGTGATTACCAGAAGAGGACTGGCCACCCCTCTGAGCCTGGTTCCTCTCTAGGTTTTGTCCTAGGTTCTGGCCTTTCTAGGGAGTTTTTCCTAGCCACCGTTCATCTGCATTGCTTGCTGTTTGGGGTTTTAGGCTGGGTTTCTGTATAGCACTTTGTGACATCGGCTGATGTAAAAAGGGCTTTATAAATACATTTGATTAATTGATTGGCTCCAGAGTTCCTCTGTGAAGATGGTACAACCTTCCAGAAGGACAACCATCTCTGCAGCACTCCACAAATCAGGCCTTTATGCTAGAGTGGCCAGACAGAAGCCACTCCTCTGTAAAAAATCACATGACCAACGCTTGGAGTTTGCCAAAAGGCAACAAAAGGGCTGATGAAACCAAGATTGAGGTCTGGAGGAAACCTGGCATCATCCCTACGGTGAAGCATGGTAGTGGCATCATCATGCTGTGGGGATGTTATTCAAAGGAAGGGACTGGGAGACTAGTCAGGACCGGGGGAAACAGCGCAAAGTAGAGAGATGAAAACCTCCTCCACCATCCTCAGGATCTCAGGCGTCGGCGCAGGTTCACCTTCCAACGGGACAGTGGCTCGAAGCACACAACCCAGACAACACAGGAGTGGTTTGGGGACAAGTCTTTGAATGTCCTTGAGTGGCCCAGCCAGAGCCTGGACTTGAACCCAATCGAACATCTGGAGAGACCTGAAAATAGATGTGCAGCAACGCTCCACATCCAACCTGACAGAGCTTGAGAAGATCTGCAGAGAAGAATTGGAGAAACTCCCCAAATACAGGTCTGCCAGGCTTGTAGCGTCCTACTCAAAAAGACTTGAAGCTGTAATCGCTGCAAAAGGTGCTTCAACAAAGTACTGAGTAAAGGGTCTGAAAACTTATGTAAATGTCATTGCTTTGTCATTATGGGGAACTGTGTGTAGATTGAGGGATAAAAAAATGTTAATATATTTTTTTAGAATAAGGCTGTAACGTAACAAAATGTGGAAAAAGTCCAGGGGTCTGAATACTGCCACACCACCAAGCAAGGGGCACCACCAAGCAAGGGGCACCATAAAGACCAAGGAGCTCTCCAAACAGGTCAGGGACAAAGTTGTGGAGAAGTACAGATCACGGTTGGGTTATAAAACAAATATATCATGGAGCACCATTAAATCCATTATTAAAAAATTGAAAGAATATGGCACAATAAGAAACCTGCCAAGAGAGGGCTGCCCACCAAAACTCACAGACCAGGCAAGGAGGGCATTAATCAGAGAGTCAACAAAGAGACCAAAGATAACCATGAAGGAGTTGCTAAGCTCCACAGCAGAGATTGGGATATCTGTCCATAGGACCACTTTAAGCCGTACACTCCACAGAGCTGGGCTTTACGGAAGAGTGGCCAGAAAAAAAGCCATTGCTTAAAGTAAAAAATAAGCAAACACATTTGGTGCTCGCCAAAAGGCATATGGGAGACTCCCCAAACATATGGAATAAGGTTCTCTGGTCAGATGAGACTAAAATTGAGCTTTTTGGCCATCAAGGAAAATTATATATGTCTGGCGCAAACCCAACACCTCTCATCACCCAGAGAACACCATCCCCACAGTGAAGCATGACACAACAACCCCCCCCCCCCCCAAAAAATATATTTTTAATTCCAGGCTAAGGCAACAAAATAGGAAAGATGTGAATACATGCACAAGCCAGTAGCTATAGCAACCTAGCCAACTTAGCCAGGCAGGCAAGCTGCAAAAGGACAAGTAGGCTGCACTTCCACATCGTTTATCAGTGCAATTTTGACGGCCAACTAGCTGAAAAGATTTGAGAGGAAAAGGTTTATCTAATATTCCTTCGTCATATTTTAGCTCATCTTGCTCTGGCTAGCATTAGTTGTTGATTTTGTTCTTGATGTGCATAACTGAGAAAGAGAGAGAGCATACATTTTCATGGTTGTTTGATCAATAAGACCGTAAAGTTCCCAAATGTAAGAGGACTCCCGTGGTGTTTACATATTTACAGAAATCCATTCAGGTGTATTTTGTGGCTTTTGGCAAATGCGTTCTAATGATGTAAAGTCGCGCTGTTGCTACTTCCTGTAAACACACAGTCCAGTTCAAAGTAAATGATGGTGAGCCTCTGTGGCAAAAGGCTTGTTTGTATGAGGGCCTACTGTGACTCTGATTGGCTATGGTGTACCAGTCTGCATAGACTACGGTCCTGGACAAGACAGATGTTTTATTTCTGGGTTTTGTAATTGTCCAAACGCACGGCTACTTTCCCACTCTATATTGCTATAGTTTTCACAAATGCCTTACTATACATCCTTCCCAAACATTTAAAGAATTTAGTTCAGTTCCACGTCTGTTTACACTTCATCCGTCCTATGTCTTAACACAGAGCGGTACTGCTGCCAACACCTCAACAGCAGACCATCTATTCCTCTCTCCTCTCCTCACCTCCTCTCTGGCCCTCCACGAGAGGATCATTAACAAGGAATGAAGACGTGGTGGATGTGCGGCTCCCAACTAGCACTCCCCTGATTAACGACTCACATGTAAATGTAAAAGGAGAGAGAGCTTGAGAGAAAGAAAAGGATCTGTCAGTCAAAGAGAAGCTGGCTCTGTGCACAGCGCCTCAGGCTGCAGTCCTACCGCTGCAAACAATTACATCCTCACCTGCCACGGAGAGGAACATGCCAGACAATTTTCCTACCTTGCTGGAGGGGGATACGCATTCACTAACAGGGTACTGTCAATTAGAATGTAAACAGGGCACCACACCACACACACACACACACACACACACACTTCTCATTGCCAGTTACAATGTCATCACTGACACCACACACACTTCCCATTGCCACTTACAATGTAATTACTGGCACCACACACACACTTCGCATTGCCAGTTACAATGTCATCACGGGCACCGTGGCAAGACACTCCTCTCTGCACAGCAGCTGAACATTCACTTAATCCTAACTGCCATTTTCCTTATTAGCTCATTACAGACAAGGGTTTATTACAAACAAAAACAACAACTTTTTGTTTGACTGGAAACAAAGAAAAGTATTACTGGTAATAATATTACAATAGTATTACTGGTTATAGAAAATAGTATTACTGGTAGTATAGTATTACTGGTAGTATCGTATTACTGGTAGTATAGTATTACTGGTAGTATAGTATAGTATTACTGGTAGTATAGTATTACTGGTAGTATAGTATTACTGGTAGTATAGTATTACTGGTAGTATAGTATTACTGGTAGTATAGTATTACTGGTAGTATAATATTACTGGTAGTATAGTATTACTGGTAGTATAGTATTACTGGTAGTATAGTATTACTGGTAGTATAGTATTACTGGTAGTACTGGTGGTATAGTATTACTGGTAGTATAATATTACTGGTAGTATAATATTACTGGTAGTATAGTATTACTGGTAGTATAGTATTATTACTGGTAGTATAATATTACTGGTAGTATAATATTACTGGTAGTATAGTATTACTGGTAGTACTGGTAGTATAGTATCACTGGTAGTATAGTATTACTGGTAGTATAGTATTATTACTGGTAGTACTGGTAGTATAGTATCACTGGTAGTATAGTATTACTGGTAGTATAGTATTACTGGTAGTATAATATTACTGGTGGTATAGTATTACTGGTAGTATAATATTACTGGTAGTATAGTATTACTGGTAGTATAGTATTACTGGTAGTATAGTATTACTGGTAGTATAGTATTACTGGTAGTATAGTATGGAGACTCTTATCTCCCTCACCAACTTCAAACATCTGCTACCTGAGCAGCTAACCGATCGCTGCAGCTGTACATAGTCTATCGGTAAATAGCCCACCCAATTTTACCTACCTCTTCCCCATACTGTTTATATTTATTTACTTTTCTGCTCTTTTTCACACCAATATCTCTACCTGCACATGACCATCTGATCATTTATCACTCCAGTGTTAATCTGCAAAATTGTAATTATTCGCCTACCTCATGCCTTTTTCACACAATGTATATAGACTCTCTTTTATTTCTACTGTGTTATTGACTTGTTCATTGTTTACTCCATGTGTAACTGTGTTGTCTGTTCACACTGCTATGCTTTATCTTGGCCAGGTCGCAGTTGCAAATGAGAACTTGTTCTCAACTAGCCTACCTGGTTAAATAAAGGTGAAATAAAATAAAAAAATAAAAAAAATTACTGGTAGTATAGTATTACTGGTAGTATAGTATTACTGGTAGTACTGGTAGTATAGTATTACTGGTAGTATAGTATTACTGGTAGTATAGTATTACTGGTAGTACTGGTAGTATAGTATTACTGGTAGTATAGTATTACTGGTAGTATAGTATTACTGGTAGTATAGTATTACTGGTAGTATAGTATTACTGGTAGTATAGTATTACTGGTAGTATAGTATTACTGGTAGTATTAGAACGTGATCCAGTAGTACGGATTAGTAACATTACAACATGATCAAGTATTAGTATTAGATTGTCTGTAATCTAGTATTACAGTGTAAGTCATATAAGAAGACATATGTGATAAGGAAGAGTAGCTAAGGAAACCGTAGGTGTTTTTCTTCCTATGTGTCTGTGTGTCATGAATACACAAGTGTCCCTCGCTACCCATGGCTCAAAGCGACTAATTACAAACACTCTCTACTTCCCCTCTATCCCTAGCTCTTCCACTTTCTCTCCTCCATCCCTCCTACACCTCTCTTCCTTTCATCAGCAGTGGTTCTGATGTCCTCTCTGAGGTAATCACTCATTAGGTCTACAGTGAAGCCAGGACCTGCTTCCCCCACCAAGAGACTACAGCATCCCAGCACGGCCCAGCTCACTGCAGCCTTATATGAAACAAACAACTGCAGACCTAGACTCACACGCTAGGTATTCAACCTAAATAATGAGAGACTACAGCATCCCAGCACGGCCCAGCACACCGCAGCCTGAAACACTGCAGACCTAAGCCCACACACTAGGTATTCAACCTAAATAATGAGAGACTACAGCACACTGCCTATTACAGACAGGGAATTTTCTGCCATTAAAATCATTGGGCAGGCCACCTAAGCGTTTTTTTTTCAAACAGTCTAAAAATATATATTACATACGCAGTACCAGTCAAAGGTTTGGACACACCTACTCATTCCAGGGTTTTTCTTCATTGTTTCTATTTTCTACATTGTAGAATAATAGTGAAGATATCAAAACTATGAAATAACACATGGAATCGTGTAGTAACCAAAAAAGTGTTTAACAAATTCTTCAAAGATTCTTCAAAGTAGCCACCCTTTGCCTTGATGAGAACTTGTTCTCAACTAGCTGGTTAAATAAAGGTGAAATAAATTAACTAAAAAATGACAGCTTTGTAGACTTTCAAACCGCCGTTTTACCTGCATGTGTCCTGGGTCTGGTTCAACCCATTAGATTCTAGACCAATCAGACACCCCGAATGAATGTGTTTGCAATTGATGAAGGGTCGGAGAGGTACTCAGATCCAGACTCTGCTCCAGGGAAGAAACTAAGGTGTGTGGATGTAGCGCTTTTCCCGGAGTCTGGGTAGCCAGGCAAAGCACTTTGGGACAAGTATTTGAAAAGATGTGGTATTATAGGTACTTTTTGGGAAATGTTTTTGGGAAAAAAAGTGTTACATCCTAATAATGTTTAATGACTGATTGTTCAGGAGAACAGAGTAGTCTAAATTATCACAAAGAGGTTCTAGTCTAAATTATCACAAAGAGGTTCTAGTCTAAATTATCACAAAGAGGTTCTAGTCTAAATTATCACAAAGAGGTTCTAGTCTAAATTATCACAAAGAGGTTCTAGTCTAAATTATCACAAAGACGTTCTAGTCTAAATTATCACAAAGACGTTCTAGTCTAAATTATCACGATGAAGAGGTTCTAGTCTAAATTATCACGATGAAGAGGTTCTAGTCTAAATTATCACGATGAAGAGGTTCTAGTCTAAATTATCACGATGAAGAGGTTCTAGTCTAAATTAACACGATGAAGAGGTTCTAGTCTAAATTATCACGATGAAGAGGTTCTAGTCTAAATTATCACGATGAAGAGGTTCTAGTCTAAATTATCACGATGAAGAGGTTCTAGTCTAAATTATCATGATGCCCTTTCATCTCTTCTTCTTCCCTCATTTTCTCTTTTCCATCATAACATAATAATGTTGAGATTTCTCATTACTAGCTAATTGTGTGGTTTTCAGGAGGAAAAGCAGGGGCCCCGGGCCAGCATAGACCCACACACCACACACACACACACACACACACACACACACACACTTTTCCCTGTAGAGGACAATAGCATTAGATAGTTTGCGTTCCAAATGGCACTCTAGTGCATTATGGGACCTAGTCACATGAAGAACAGTATACAGTTGTGATGGGGGGGATGGATCAAGGTAAATATAACAGTATTACTTTTGCTGTACCTGCAGTATTTTCCTTCATAGCTTGTCCTTCATCTTCTTTTTAAATAGGGAGCCAATCTGTTTTCAGCACTTTTACTTCCATGACTGATCAAAAACAATTCATATGGCTCTCTTGTCCCTCTGCAGATGACGTCGCAATACATATAGAATCCCAATACATATCGAATCAGCACTTTAGTATCGTGATAATATCGTGTGGTGAGATCCTTGGCCATTCCCAGAGGGGAAAGAATTAAATGGAATTTACAGAGGATGCCCCAAGCGACCAATTTAATTCAAAGCGACCCTAATAACCATCAGTGCAAAAGAGGAAGATATTATAGAGGAACCAACCAGGTCCGTGTGTGTGTGTGTGTGATATTTCAATGCTATTTCTTGTTCATTAGGACAATGCTGCGAAGATACTGTAGCAGCTCACCTGAATGTCTGTGTGTGTGCCGGTCATATTAATCCTAACCTCTGTCTAGAAATTCATGTTAATGCTACTTTATTTCTGGCATCATGTGTTGACATCTAGGTCTCACCAACCATCTGTCAAAACGGATGCTGTTGCTATGTGTGCATGGTTGTGTGTGTGTACACGGGTGTGTGTGTGTGTGTGTGTATATACACCACCTACTCCATTCTATCCATGCCCTGCTCTGAAGACGAGATGCATTCTCTTATGTAAACATCTGCTAGTTGATTGGACTGCTGCCTGGCTGGTCTGTGTTTCTTGCTTCTCTCTCTCAAAGGATCTGTCTGAGAGTGGACACAGCACAGCCTCTCCCGATGGAGAACAGAGAGGTAGGGGTCTATTCGTTTTGAATTCAAGCTCTTTTTGACAGCACCCTTTGATTTGAACGAAACCTTCCATACATATTTGCCCATTGTAGAAGAGAGAAAACATTCAAGAGATAAATGTGCTTAAAGTTGCCGCATTTTGCATACCCCACCATACCATGAGACATGTCTTCATCACTGAAAATGAAATCATTTAAAAGCTTACAAACAGGGTTGTCAAACTACTTTATGATTTCTGGGAAAATAAATTGTCATTTATTTAACATTTCACTTCAATTATCTAAAAGCTTTTAGGCTTTCAGCTGAAACACAATGCCATCCCCTTTCACAGTCTTTCAAAATATATAGAACAATGTCTAAACATGGGTTTATATGGACTTGAGGTAATCTGTGTGTAATTACAGAGTCTCCTGGAGCCCAGAGCTGCAGCAGAGAGATGACAAGCTCACATTGTTTTAATCACTGGAGAAAGAAAGAGGAAACTAACAACTTCTCCGTCTTCAGCACGCTCCACACACACACACACACACACACACACACACACCACACCACACCACACACACAATATGGCTAAAACAACTTCTCTCTCATCAACACTTCTGTGTTGACCAGAGGCAGAAAGAGAACAGTGGAAGGGCTAAGCAGAGACTTCAGAGCACTTCATCCTCTTCCACATCTTGCATAAAATAAGTATAGTAGACCATAAACCACTTTGAATGCTACTGAACTGCTTGACTAATTAGGCCTACTCTACAACAGAAATACATATCATTGTTTAAGTTCAAGACCCATGGGGCTTTTCAGCAAAGATCTTTCATTAGAACCCAGCAGGGTTCCGGAATGCAGCAGAAACGCGGTAGCAGAATGCAGCAGAGCGCGGTAGCAGAATGCAGCAGTAGAGCGCGGTAGCAGAATGCAGCAGTACAACGCGGTAGCAGAATGCAGTAGAGCGCTGCAGCAGAATGCAGCAGTACAACGCGGTAGCAGAATGCAGCAGTACAACGCGGTAGCAGAATGCAGCAGTACAACGCGGTAGCAGAATGCAGTACAACGCGGTAGCAGAATGCAGCAGTAGAGCGCGTAGCAGAATGCAGCAGTACAAACGCGCGGCAGCAGAATGCAGCAGTACAACGCGGCAGCAGAATGCAGCAGTACAACGCGTAGCAGAATGCAGCAGTACAACGCGGTAGCAGAATGCAGCAGTACAACGCGGTAGCAGAATGCAGCAGTACAACGCGGTAGCAGAATGCAGCAGTACAACGCGGTAGTAGAATGCAGCAGCTAGATGTACCAGTATGTTCATGAGGAGTGCTGTGTTCTATAGAACAAAGGGAAGGACACCAGGGGATAGAAGGATCATCATGATGCTCTGTAGAATGGAGCCATCAGCCAGACAGTCATACTGAGCCACAGGAGGTGGGTACTGCATTATCCTGCCCAGTTTATACAGTATAGTACACAGGCTCTGGAAAACAGCCTGACATCTCTGTGCTATGCCTCCTACTCTGGTACTGTCTATGCTAAAGCATAGTCATAAATTGCACTGTTTTACCACTCTGCATGAACAACAATCATGAACAACAATGACAATAAAGATGAAAACAACAAGGCAACATCCCATGGTGTATGAAGTGTCAGGAGACAGTGTAGACCTAAAGCCTAGTGGAGCTCTGCTTTAGACTCTGACAATGACACATAGGTCAGATAGACAGCATTGATGGTGTGTGGAGACTGCTGATGGTGTGTTTGGAGGGTCAGCAAATGCATGACATATCAGAGGGGTATCAGCATATGTGTGTGTGTGTGTGTCAAGTTTTCTGTTAGCCGGTAACAGCCGAATTCTGGCCCAAAAATATACAGTGGGGCAAAAGCATTTCGTCAGCCCCCAATTGTGCAAGTTCCTCAAGATGAGAGAGGCCTGTAATTTTCATCATAGGTCCACTTCAACTATGACAGACAAAATGAGGAAAATAAAATCCAGAAAATCACATTGTAGGATTTTAATGAATTTAATTGCAAATTATGGTGGAAAATAAGTATTTGGTCAATAAAAAAGTTTCTCGATACTTTGTTATATACCCTTTGTTGGCAATGACAGAGGTCAAACCTTTTCTGTAAGTCTTCACAAGGTTTTCACACACTGTTGCTGGTATTTTGGCCCATTCCTCGATGCAGATCTCCTCTAGAGCAGTGATGTTTTGGGGCTGTTGCTTGGGCAACACGGACTTCCAACTCCTCCAAAGATTTTCTATGGGGGTTGAGATCTGAGACTGGCTAGGCCACTCCAGGACCTTTGAAATGCTTCTACGAAGCCACTCTTTCATATCCCGGTTGCATGTTTGGGATCATTGTCATGCTGAAAGACCCAACCACGCTTCATCTTCAATGCCCTTGCTGATGGAAGGACGTTTTCACTCAAAATCTCACGATACATGGCCCCATTCATTCTTTCCTTTACACGGAGGATCAGTCGTCCTGGTCCCTTTGCAGAAAAACAGCCCCAAAGCATGATGTTTCCACCCCCATGCTTCATACAGTAGGTATGAGCGTTCTTGGATGCAACTCAGCATTCTTTGTCCTCCAAACACGACGAGTTGAGTTTTTACCAAAAAAATTTCTATTTTGGTTTCATCTGACCATATGACATTCTCCCAATCTTCTTCTGGATCATCCAAATGCTCTCTAGTAAACTTCAGACGGGCCTGGACATGTACTGGCTTAAGCAGGGGGACACGCCTGGCACTGCAGGATTTGAGTCCCCTGGCGGCGTAGTGTTACTGATGGTAGGCTTTGTTACTTTGGTCCCAACTCTCTGCAGGTCATTCACTAGGTCCCCCCGTGTGGAATTCTGGGATTTTTGCTCACCGTTCTTGTGATCATTTTGACCCCACGGGTGAGATCTGCGTGGAGCCCCAGATCGAGGGAGATTATCAGTGTTCTTGTATTTCTTCCATTTCCTAATAATTGCTCCCACAGTTGATTTCTCCAAACCAAGCTGCTTACCTATTGCAGATTCAGTCTTCCCAGCCTGGTGCAGGTCTACAATTTTGTTTCTGGTGTCCTTTGACAGTTTTTGGTCTTAGCCATAGTGGAGTTTGGAGTGTGACTGTTTGAGGTTGTGGACAAGTGTCTTTTATACTGATAACAAGTTCAAACAGGTGCCATTAATACAGGTAACGAGTGGAGGACAGAGGAGCCTAAAGAAGAAGTTACAGGTCTGTGAGAGCCAGAAATCTTGCTTGTTTTAGGTGACCAAATAGTTATTTTCTACCATAATTTGCAAATAAATTCATTAAAAATCCTACAATGTGATTTTCTGGATTTTTTTTCATTTTGTCTGTCATAGTTGAAGTGTACAAACAAATTACAGGCCTCTCATCTTTTTAAGTGGGAGAACTTGCACAATTGGTGGCTGACTAAAAAGTTTTTTGCCCCACTGTAAAATGAAAAGCCCACAATTGTCCCGAAAAAAAAATCCTATTGTGAAAATGCATTCTAGCCTATTCATTGATTGAAATATCAGTCGATGTAGCGGAGTGCTGCTACTACAGCTCATCAAGCTCTTTCCTTGCTGCTGGAGTGAAATGTGCTTTTATGAGCCCAAATCATTGCGCAAACAATTCAATGCAATCGTGTGTTAAAACTGATTGATGGCCACGATTAAAAGACCTACTATTTTTACTTCTCAATTGGTAATTGAATTGCACTTCCCATTCGCCATTCAAATGCAACTAGGCAGGCTTCAGCGCATCACACACCACTGAGCTGGAGGCAGTATGCTTTTTGAAAACATATACACATACCGCTCAAAAGTTTGGGGTCACTTAGAAACATCCTTGTTTTTGAAAGAAAACATTTTTTTGCCCATTAAAGTAACATCAAATTGATCAGAAATACAGTGTAGACATTATTAATGTTGTAAATGACTATTCTAGCTGGAAACGGCTGATTTTTAATGGAATATCTACATAGGTGTAGAGAGGCCCATTATCAGCAACCATCACTCATGTGTTCCAATGGCACGTTGTGATGGCTAATCCAAGTTTATAATTTTAAAAGGTTAATTGATCATTAGAAAACCCTTTTGCAATTATGTTAGCACAGCTGGAAACTGTTGTTCTGATTAAAGAAGCAATAAAACTGGCCTTTAGACGAGATGAGTATCTGGAGCATCAGCATTTGTGGGTTCGATTACAGGCTCAAAATGACCAGAAACAAATAACTTTCTTCTGAAACTCATCAGTCTATTCTTGTTCTGAGAAATGAAGGCTATTCCATGTGAGAAATTGCCAAGAAACTGAAGATCTCGTACAACGCTGTGTACTACTCCCTTCACAGAACAGCTCAAACTTCCTCTAACCTGAATAAAAAGAGGAGTGGGAGGCTCTGGTGCACAACTGAGCAAGCGGACAAGTACATTAGAGTGTCTAGTTTGAGAAACAGACCAGAGGTCAATTCGATTATAATTTTTCAATGCCGATACGATTATTGGATGATCGGGGGAGCCGATACCGATTAATCAGACGATTTAAAAAATATATATATTTGGAATAATGACAATTACTACAATACTGAATGAACACTTATTTTAACTTAATATAATACATCAATAAAAATCCATTTAGCCTCAAATAAATAATGACATGTTCAATTTGGTTTAAATAATGCAAAAACAAAGTGTTGGAGAAGTACAAGTGCAATATGTACCATGTAAAAAAAGCTAACGTTTGAGTTCCTTGCTCAGAACATGAGAACATATGAAGGTTGGTGGTTCCTTTTAACATGAGACTTCAATATTCCAAGGTAAGAGGTTAAAGGTTGTAGTATAGTATTTATAGGACTATTTCTCTCTCTACCATTTGTATTTCATATAACTTTAACTATTGGATGTTCTTATAGGCACTATAGTACTGCCAGTGTAACAGTATAGCTTCCGTCCCTCTCTTCACCCCGACCTGGGCTCGAACCAGGAACATATCGACAACAGCCACCCTCGAAGCAGCGTTACCCATCACTCCACAAAAGCCGCGACCCTAAGCAGGGCAAGGGGAACAACCACTCCAAGTCTCAGAGCGAGTGACGTTTGAAACACTATTAGCGCGCACCCCGCTAACTAGCTAGCCATTTCACATCGGTTACACCATTCATTAGGCTGATAGGCTTGAAGTCATAAACAGCACTGTGCTTGCGAAGAGTTGCTGGCAAAACGCATGAAAGTGCTGTTTGAATGAATGCTTACGGGCCTGCTGCTGCCGACCATCGCTCAGTCAGACTGCTCTATCAAATCATAGACTTAGTTATAACATAACATACAGAAATATGAGCCTTTGGTCATTAATATGGTTGAATCCGGGAAACTATAATCTCAAAACAAAACATTTATTATTTCAGTGAAATACGGAACCGTCCGTATTTTATCTAATGGTGGCATCCATCAGTCTAAATATTCTTTTTACATTGCACAACCTTCAATGTCATGTCATGATTAAGTCAAATTCTGGCAAATTAGTTCGCAACAAGCCAGGCTGCCCAAACAGCTGCATATACCCTGACTCTGTGTGCAATGAACGCAAGAGAAGGACACAATTTCACCTGGTTAATATTGCCTGCTAACCTGGATTTATTTTAATATATACTTCTGTGTATTGATTTTAAGGAAGGCATTGGTGTTTATGGTTAGGCCAGTCGCCCAACGCATTGTGCTTTTTTAGCAAATGCGCTTTTGTTAGCTCATCCCCTGCGTTGCATTGATTATATGCAACGAGGACATGCTAGATAAACTAGTAATATCAACCATGTGTAGTTATAACTAGTGATTATGATTGAGTGAGTGAGTGAGAGACACACACCCCATTCCCGCCTGCCTTCTGGTCCAACATTCCACTGATGCTTTAGTTACATTTACATTTAAGTCATTTAGCAGACGCTCTTCTGTGAAAGCAGATGGACTATGATCTCTTTATCTGGATGGTGCAACTATTGATTAAGTTCCTCTACCCTTCACACTCTCTCTTCATCTGCCAATCAAATTATTTGGTTGTCAAACCAGTACAGACCAGAGAGGAATAGTGTTATTAATAAAAACATATTTATTTGATGGTGGGTTGGGTTGGGCAAGTGTGTTCTATGACAGACGCAAGTACCCATTAGGGAATGAGGACACAGCTGGACACAGGACAAGAGGGCTCAAACACACACACACACACACACACACACACACACACACACAGAGAGAAGAAGCACACACAGAGAAGAAGCACACACATACACACAGAGAGAGAAGAAGCACACACAGAGAAGCAGCACACATGCAGGCACAGAGACACACACACACACACACAGAGAGAGAAGAAGCACACACAGAGAAAGCAGCACATGCAGCACAGAGACACACACACACAGGCCCATCCCAGCCAGCGGGCAGCAAAGGGATTTTAACTTAACCACAGATTAGCACAGAGAGCTTTTTTATTACAGCGTTGTTGTTGTTTTTATTAGTCTAGACCTACATGTTTTATATTTAATATCTTCCCCTTCTCCCCCAAAGCTTAAAACAACAATCAGAAGCATAAATGCTTTGTTTTTAGAACCGTTTCTCTGGGCGACATCTGTACACCAGTCTCTGTAGGAGGAAGGCCCCGAGGTTTATACTGTACATTAGTCTCTGTAGGAGGAAGGCCCTGAGGTTTACACTGTACATCAGTCTCTGTAGGAGGAAGGCCCTGAGGTTTATACTGTACATTAGTCTCTGTAGGAGGAAGGCCCTGAGGTTTACACTGTACATCAGTCTCTGTAGGAGGAAGGCCCTGAGGTTTATACTGTACATTAGTCTCTGTAGGAGGAAGGCCCGGAGGTTTATACTGTACATTAGTCTCTGTAGGAGGAAGGCCCTGAGGTTTATACTGTACATTAGTCTCTGTAGGAGGAAGGCCCTGAGGTTTATACTGTACACCTGGGATCATCTACAGGAGGAAGGCCCTGTGTCACACCCTGATCTTTGTTTTTCAATTTCTTAAGTAATTTATGAACACATTCTTATTTACAATGACGTCCTAGGAACAGTGGGTTAACTGCCTTGTTCAGGGGCAAAACGACAGATGTTTACCTTGTCAGCTCGGGAATTCGATCTAGCAACCTTTCGGTTACTGGCCCAACGCCCAAACCACTAGGCTACCTGCTGGTTACTAGTCTAATGCTCTAACCACTAGGCTACCTGCTGGTTACTGGCCCAACGCTCTAACCACTAGGCTACCTGCTGGCTACTAGTCCAACGCTCTAACCACTCGGCTACCTGCTGGTTACTAGTCCAACGCTCTAACCACTAGGCTACCTACTGCCCATCTGTTTCACCTGTTGTTGTGCTCGTCTCCACCCCCCACCAAGTGTCTCCCATCTCCCCTCATTAACCCCTGTGTATTTATACCTGTGTTCTCTGTCTGTAGCCAGTTCGTTTAGCCTACCAGCGTTTCCCCTTGCTCCTGTCTTTTTCTAGTTCATGTTTTTCTGGTTTTGAATATTCTGCCTGCCCTGACCCTGAGCCTGCTGTTCTGTACCTTGTCACACCGCCCTGGATTACAGTCCTCTACCTAACCTTGACCTGTCATTCTGCCTGCCCCCTGTTGTTGTAATACACTCCGTTACTTCGACACGGTCTGCATCTGGGTCTTCTCCTGAAGCGTGATACCCGGAGGTTTACACTGTACACCTGGTATCATCAACGAGATTCAGCTGCGGGACGATTTTTTTCTTGAGCGGATGATCAAGCATTATTATTATAAATATAATTTTCCGGGACAATTTGGAGCAGTGTAGACAACACTAAATCAATTCTAAATAATACCAGAGAGGCTGTTCTAACAAAACAAAGTGGAAGCTCTTACACTCCAGCAAAGCAAATATAAAAAAAAACAGGTGAATTTGGGAAATTGTTTACTTGACATGTCGTTGCGTGAAGCTGGAATCAGGAGGCTATTAAACAAACACTCAAAACAGGCAACAGTAGCAGGTTCTGTAGATGTATATGGCCGATTTATAAAGCCATCACATTTAACAGTTAGGCTGTTGATTATAGACTCTCGTAAAGAGGCGTGTCTGTAATACAGTACTTGTCATTTCCCAGTCTAGGATAACGTGATGTGAGGTCAGTCCAGGGTAACGTGATGTGAGGTCAGTCCAGGGTAACGTGATGTGAGGTCAGTCCAGGGTAACGTGACGTGAGGTCAGTCCAGGGTAACGTGATGTGAGGTCAGTCCAGGGTAACGTGATGTGAGGTCAGTCCAGGGTAACGTGATGTGAGGTCAGTCCAGGGTAACGTGATGTGAGGTCAGTCCAGGGTAACGTGACGTGAGGTCAGTCCAGGGTAACGTGACGTGAGGTCAGTCCAGGGTAACGTGATGTGAGGTCAGTCCAGGGTAACGTGACGTGAGGTCAGTCCAGGGTAACGTGATGTGAGGTCAGTCCAGGGTAACGTGATGTGAGGTCAGTCCAGGGTAACGTGATGTGAAGTCAGTCCAGGGTAACGTGATGTGAGGGAGGGCTGAGAGGAGGCTGAGGAACAGTAGAGAAGTGGGATAAAGACCAGGGAGGGCTGAGAGGAGGCTGAGGAACAGTAGAGAAGTGGGATAGAGACCAGGGAGGGCTGAGAGGAGGCTGAGGAACAGTAGAGAAGTGGGATAGAGACCAGGGAGGGCTGAGAGGAGGCTGAGGAACAGTAGAGAAGTGGGATAGAGACCAGGGAGGGCTGAGGAACAGTAGAGAAGTGGGATAGAGACCAGGGAGGGCTGAGGGGAGGCTGAGGAACAGTAGAGAAGTGGGATAGAGACCAGGGAGGGCTGAGAGGAGGCTGAGGAACAGTAGAGAAGTGGGATAGAGACCAGGGAGGGCTGAGGGGAGGCTGAGGAACAGTAGAGAAGTGGGATAGAGACCAGGGAGGGCTGAGGAACAGTAGAGAAGTGGGATAGAGACCAGGGAGGGCTGAGGAACAGTAGAGAAGTGGGATAGAGACCAGGGAGGGCTGAGAGGAGGCTGAGGAACAGTAGAGAAGTGGGATAAAGACCAGGGAGGGCTGAGAGGAGGCTGAGGAACAGTAGAGAAGTGGGATAGAGACCAGGGAGGGCTGAGAGGAGGCTGAGGAACAGTAGAGAAGTGGGATAGAGACCAGGGAGGGCTGAGAGGAGGCTGAGGAACAGTAGAGAAGTGGGATAGAGACCAGGGAGGGCTGAGAGGAGGCTGAGGAACAGTAGAGAAGTGGGATAGAGACCAGGGAGGGCTGAGGGGAGGCTGAGGAACAGTAGAGAAGTGGGATAGAGACCAGGGAGGGCTGAGGAACAGTAGAAAGTGGGATAGAGACCAGGGAGGGCTGAGGGAGGCTGAGGAACAGTAGAGAAGTGGGATAGAGACCAGGGAGGGCTGGAGGAGGCTGAGGAACAGTAGAGAAGTGGGATAGAGACCAGGGAGGGCTGAGGAACAGTAGAGAAGTGGGATAAAGACCAGGGAGGGCTGAGGAACAGTAGAGAAGTGGGATAGAGACCAGGGAGGGCTGAGAGGAGGCTGAGGAACAGTAGAGAAGTGGGATAGAGACCAGGGAGGGCTGAGAGGAGGCTGAGGAACAGTAGAGAAGTGGGATAGAGACCAGGGAGGGCTGAGAGGAGGCTGAGGAACAGTAGAGAAGTGGGATAGAGACCAGGGAGGGCTGAGAGGAGGCTGAGGAACAGTAGAGAAGTGGGATAGAGACCAGGGAGGGCTGAGAGGAGGCTGAGGAACAGTAGAGAAGTGGGATAAAGACCAGGGAGGGCTGAGAGGAGACTGAGGAACAGTAGAGAAGTGGGATAAAGACCAGGGAGGGCTGAGGAACAGTAGAGAAGT
Organism: Oncorhynchus masou masou; assembly: GCF_036934945.1. NCBI lineage: Eukaryota > Metazoa > Chordata > Actinopteri > Salmoniformes > Salmonidae > Oncorhynchus > Oncorhynchus masou. The sequence continues at coordinate 36,113 of NW_027009910.1, forward strand.
GGGATAAAGACCAGGGAGGGCTGAGGAACAGTAGAGAAGTGGGATAGAGACCAGGGAGGGCTGAGGGGAGGCTGAGGAACAGTAGAGAAGTGGGATAGAGACCAGGGAGGGCTGAGGAACAGTAGAGAAGTGGGATAGAGACCAGGGAGGGCTGAGAGGAGGCTGAGGAACAGTAGAGAAGTGGGATAGAGACCAGGGAGGGCTGAGGGGAGGCTGAGGAACAGTAGAGAAGTGGGATAGAGACCAGGGAGGGCTGAGGGGAGGCTGAGGAACAGTAGAGAAGTGGGATAGAGACCAGGGAGGGCTGAGGGGAGGCTGAGGAACAGTAGAGAAGTGGGATAGAGACCAGGGAGGGCTGAGGGGAGACTGAGGAACAGTAGAGAAGTGGGATAGAGACCAGGGAGGGCTGAGGGGAGGCTGAGGAACAGTAGAGAAGTGGGATAAAGACCAGGGAGGGCTGAGGAACAGTAGAGAAGTGGGATAAAGACCAGGGAGGGCTGAGGGGAGGCTGAGGAACAGTAGAGAAGTGGGATAGAGACCAGGGAGGGCTGAGGGGAGACTGAGGAACAGTAGAGAAGTGGGATAGAGACCAGGGAGGGCTGAGAGGAGGCTGAGGAACAGTAGAGAAGTGGGATAGAGACCAGGGAGGGCTGAGAGGAGGCTGAGGAACAGTAGAGAAGTGGGATAAAGACCAGGGAGGGCTGAGGGGAGACTGAGGAACAGTAGAGAAGTGGGATAAAGACCAGGGAGGGCTGAGGAACAGTAGAGAAGTGGGATAAAGACCAGGGAGGGCTGAGGGGAGGCTGAGGAACAGTAGAGAAGTGGGATAAAGACCAGGGAGGGCTGAGAGGAGACTGAGGAACAGTAGAGAAGTGGGATAGAGACCAGGGAGGGCTGAGAGGAGGCTGAGGAACAGTAGAGAAGTGGGATAAAGACCAGGGAGGGCTGAGGAACAGTAGAGAAGTGGGATAGAGACCAGGGAGGGCTGAGGGGAGGCTGAGGAACAGTAGAGAAGTGGGATAGAGACCAGGGAGGGCTGAGGAACAGTAGAGAAGTGGGATAGAGACCAGGGAGGGCTGAGGGGAGGCTGAGGAACAGTAGAGAAGTGGGATAGAGACCAGGGAGGGCTGAGGGGAGGCTGAGGAACAGTAGAGAAGTGGGATAGAGACCAGGGAGGGCTGAGGGGAGGCTGAGGAACAGTAGAGAAGTGGGATAGAGACCAGGGAGGGGCTGAGAGGAGACTGAGGAACAGTAGAGAAGTGGGATAGAGACCAGGGAGGGCTGAGGGGAGGCTGAGGAACAGTAGAGAAGTGGGATAGAGACCAGGGAGGGCTGAGGGGAGGCTGAGGAACAGTAGAGAAGTGGGATAGAGACCAGGGGAGGGCTGAGGAACAGTAGAGAAGTGGGATAAAGACCAGGGAGGGCTGAGGGGAGGCTGAGGAACAGTAGAGAAGTGGGATAGAGACCAGGGAGGGCTGAGGAACAGTAGAGAAGTGGGATAAAGACCAGGGAGGGCTGAGGGGAGGCTGAGGAACAGTAGAGAAGTGGGATAGAGACCAGGGAGGGCTGAGGGGAGGCTGCGGAACAGTAGAGAAGTGGGATAAAGACCAGGGAGGGCTGAGAGGAGGCTGAGGAACAGTAGAGAAGTGGGATAAAGACCAGGGAGGGCTGAGAGGAGGCTGAGGAACAGTAGAGAAGTGGGATAGAGACCAGGGAGGGCTGAGGGGAGGC